>NC_056734.1:871158205-871458205 GCF_019279795.1 Protopterus annectens
AGGGGGCCAAGGACCGAGCCCTGTGGGACACCGCTTGTGACCAGCTTGGAGTCTGACATAGCGCCAGCAACTCTAACCCTGTGGGTTCTGTCCTTAAGCCAGTTTGCAACCCATCTTGTGACATATGGGTTTACATTTAAGCTGGTAAGTTTTTCTACAATACCCGAGTGGGGTATTGTGTCGAAAGCTTTTGCAAGGTCAAGGTAGGCTGTATGGAATGCCGTTCCCTCATCAATGGCCTTGGTGACTGTTTTGAAGAAGTCGACCAAGTTCAAAAGGCATGATCTGCCCTTGATGAAGCCAAACTGGGTCGGGTCCAATGTCTGCAAGTCCCCTATATCTTTGTTTATGAGCTCCATTATGATCCTCTCCACAGCTTTGCAGACTAGACTCGTTAAGCTTATGGGGTGGTAATTACCAGGGTCCATAGAGGCACCGCCTTTGTGGAGTGGGACCACAGTTGCCGTATGCCACTCCTTGGGCACGTATCCTGTGGTAAGGCTGAGATTAAACAGCTGCCTTATGTGCGGGTTTAATTCCTCATTTAGCTCGTGTAGCACACAGCCGGGGACACCATCCGGTCCCATCGATGCTGTGTTTTTAGCTTTAGAGAGCGCAGCTTTCTCCTGCGCATTTGAGATGTCTGGGAGGCTACACTCTGCTGGGATAGTTATCTCTCCTTTAGGGGGGGAGGGGGGTGAAGTTTGCACTGAACCTGTCTGCCAGTATGTTGGCAATGTCTGTGGGTTCAGTGATTTTTGTATCATTTTGGACTAATTCTGAGCATATCTGGGAGTTTTCACCCAGGTTCCTAACATAGCAGAAAAAGGCCTTATGATTGTCCTTTGAATCCATGGCAATTTTTCTCTCAAAATTGGCCTTAGTTGATTTTATGAGTGCTCGTATCTTTTTACTAATAATGATCAGGGGTGACTTCCCTTTTATGAATTTTGTTCTATCATGTAATAGCTTTCTCCTCTTATTGTAAAGTTTGTTAATGGCTGGGGTCCACCAGACTGGACGTTTGCCCTTTGTGGAAAGAGTCTTGGTTTTATTTGGGATTGCCTGATCCATGCAGTCCTGGAGGTGTTCATAGAAGGCATTTGTAAGGGCTTCCGCAGCTTGGGTTGTGGTTTCCACTGGCTCAGGGGCCTTGAAGGATACCACACCAGTCTTGAGTAGTGTGAAGTTTGTTTTAGAAGTTCTTCACTGTGGTCTTTTTTGTTTGGGGTGGGGGCGGGATGTGGATTTCCAGTGAGATTAGTTTATGATCAGATCTCACCAATGAGGGATATACTTCCGGTGTGGAGCATTTTGTCCCCATGTTTGTGATAATGAGATCTAGTATATTTTCTCCTCTCGTGGGAACAGTGACTAGCTGTTCCATGGCATTTGAATTTATGAACTCCAGGAACTGTTGGGCTAGAAAGTTAGGGCTTGAGTAATGTTCCCAGTCTGTATTTGGGTAGTTGAAGTCACCCAATATGATGGTGTTTGGAGATACATTTATACCCTCCAGTGTCTTCAGGAAGGCTGTATGGGGTTCCTGAGTTTGAGAGGGTGGCCTGTAGCATGCTACAATTTGTAGAGCAGTTTTGCCTATGGTTAGTTGCACCTGGATGGTTTCTGAAGCTTCATGTGTTGCCACCAACCTGGAGGTGTGGGTATCCTTTATGAATATGGATACACCCCCTCCTTTTGTGGTGTGGTCTGGGTTTTGGGGCCGGAACGCATGATATGAGGCAAAACCTAATAGTGCCGGGGTGCTCTCAGGAGCATTGATCCAGGTTTCAGTTACAGCACAGACATCGATGTTCTCCATACGGTTCCCTACTGTAGTGTGATCCTGGAGTTAGTGTGACTTGCTGGGAAGGGGATGAATTCATCCATTTTCCTGCACATTACTACCAGGAGCTATTCATCAGTGCCACTGGCAAATGTCTGGGGCACTCCTACAGCATCACCCATATGCTGCTAATATGTTCCAAGGCTAGTTTACCCATTCTTAGACATAGTTTTGTTTATACCTGGACTGGATTACCCCACAGACTATGTGAAGACATGTGGGATGCACACAGCCTGCATTAGCTCTCTGTCTAACCTGTATCTATCTGTTATTTCCTGGTTAGAGTGCTGGCTTAACTGTAACATTGCTCAGTGCCTTGCAGGTTGCCTTCTGTGATGCATTTGCAGACTGTCCTCTAGTATGGCTTTTAGTGCCCCAGACTGCTGTAATGCATTGAATGCAATGTGCATTTTTTTTAAATGGTAAACAGGTATGGCTTCAGCCGAGTGCTTTTATAAAATTTTTGCTGCACTAATCTGTCGCATTTTATTGTTTAGCACACACGTTTTGTTTTGGAATCCAACAGGTATGCATGAAGTCTGCAGTTAACCTACTCTGAATAAATTACTACTTGCTCTTGTCTTTATGTCCGTTATGGAATTTCATCCACCACTAATACACAGAAGCCTTCTTTTGGTGCACTGTGATGTCCACAACTTTCTTTTGGAATCTTTTCTGTGGTTTCAACAGTTCAAATCACTCAGTGTTGAAAGGAATACTTCATGTTCTTTTATTTCCTATTTCTAGAGTTTTTATTGCCTTAGTTTATTTCCTCCCCCAGGTTAGTGTACCTCCAGTGTAACACCTTACATTTAACTATATTAAACTCTCTCTGCCATATGTAGTCTAATCTATTATTACTTAAATATTTGTGGTATCCCGCATCTCAGACTTCACCTTCCAGATTGATATTTTTTTCACGTTTACCTGCCATATTGAATGGCTCCTACTGCATTATTCAGACCAGGGTGTCTTTCATCAAAATCCCTAATAGGGCAGGAAAAAGGTGGACACTAAGCATTTGTAGGCAGAAGACATTGGAGTGATTCTACCTAAATATCCTGCTAGGGTTTACAGCTTGTAGTGATGCTGAACCCAAAAGGAAGTTCCAAACTGGAGCAATATATCTGCTTCAAGAGTGCCTCCAGAGCTCACTGAGGCAGACAGTACTAATCAAATTTTCCTTGGAAATCTGAAGTCTCCTGCCGTCCATTTCATATCAGAAAGCAAACCAAGTCATGTTCATAGGTTCATAGGTTTATACTAGGCTATCTGCCCTAGGGCATTTATAAGCCTAGCCAGAGAGTGTGTGGCATTCGCCACCCCTTGGGATGAGCATACTACACCCATATAGGGTTTAGTTTATGTGCCTCTGTCCAGTAGTGAACACAGAGATGACCCCCGGGCTAAATCTATGATCCCCCATCCACTCGTCAAGATTTCTCTTGAAGAGAGTCAGTGAGGGGCTCTGCCTAACATGGACTGGGATTCTGTTCCAGAGTGTAGGGAGCCTCTGGGTTATGAATCTGTCCCCCAGCATGTCCTATTTATTTCTGTGTTGAGGTTCAAATCTCTTGCTCTCATGGCTCTGATGGATTTGAATTTTCTGAGGTGGAGCATGTCCATTAATTCTGGATTGGACATGGCCTTGTACGTCAGGCATAGATCACCTCTGAGTAGGCGGTATGCGACTGAATAGAGCTGGAGTGTCTTCAGCCGGGCAGCATATGACATATGTTTGAGACCCTTTATCCTCTTGGTGAGGAACTTTTGGGGTCTTTCCAATTGCTGCATGTTTCGGGTAAGATACATCCCAAATGGGGCATTGTACTCAATTATGGGCCTCATAAGAGAAGAGTACAGGGGCACAATGACCTCTCTTGATCTAGATGTGAATCCCTAGATGATAAGGTGGGCAATATAGAAGGTCTTCCTGACCACCTTGGCAATGTGAGTGTCAAATGAGAGGTTACTGTCAACTTGGGTCCCTAGGTCCCTGATTACCTCTTCCATACTTAATGGATTACCACCTATGTGGTAATTTGTGGGTACCTTGTTTTTCCCAAAGGGTATGACTATACATTTTTTGACGTTCAGTTTAAGGCCATGACTCTGGCACCAATTATCCATTTCTATGAGGCCTCTCTGAAGGATGCTTGTGTCCGCTGGAGTATCAATTATGGCGCCCAGTTTGCAGTCATCTGCGAACTTTGTCAGCCACAATTCTCCTATGTTTGCTTGCACCTCGGAAAAATAAATGCCGAACAAAAGTGGTCCCAGGACTGAGCCCTATGGGACACCGCTTGTGACTGGCTTAGAGTCTGATATGGCTCCAGCAATTCAGACCTTGTGGGTTCTGTCCTTGAGCCAGTTTGTAACCCATCTTGTGACATATGGGTTTACTTTTAAGCTGGTGAGTTTGTCTATGATGCCCGAGTGGGGTATTGTGTCGAAGGCTTTTGCAAGGTCAAGGTAGGCTGTGTGAACTGCCTTACCATCATCAATGGCCTCAGTGACTGTTTCAAAAAAGTTGATCAGGTTCAAAAGGCAGGATCTGCCCATGACAAAGCCGAATTGGGTAGGATCCAAAGTCTGTAGGTCCCCAATGTCTTTGTTTATGAGTTCCATAATGATTCTTTCCATTGCTTTGCAGACCAGGCTCATCAAGCTTATGGGGCGGTAATTTCCAGGGTCCATAGAAGTACCTCCTTTGTGGATTGGGACCACTGTTGCTGTATGCCACTCTTTGGGTACATATCCTGTAGTAAGGCTAAGATTAAACAGCAGCCTTATGTGCGGGTTTAGTTCCTCTTGGAGTTCATGTAGCACGCAGCCCGGGACACTGTCCGGTCCCATTGATGCTGTGTTTTTAGCTTTGGAGAGGGCGGCTCTCACCTGGGCATCTGAGATGTTAGGGAGGCTACACTCTGTTGGGATAGATATTTCTCCTTTTGGGGGGGAGACAGCGGAGAAATTTTCACTGAACCTGTCTGCCAGAATGTTGGCAATGTCTGTGGGTTCAGTGTATTTTGTGTCATTTTGGATTAACTCTGAGCATATCTGGGAGTTTTCACCCAGGTTTCTAGCATAGCTAAAGAAGGCCTTGTGATTGTCTTTTGTGTCTTTTGCGATTTTTCTCTCAAAGTTGGCCTTGGATGGTTTTATGAGTGATCGTAGTTTTTTGCTAGTACTGATCAGAGATGCCTTCCCTTTTAGGGATTTTGCTCTGTCATGTAGTAGCTTCCTCCTCCTGTTGTAAAGTTTGTTAATGGCTGGGGTCCACCAGACAGGGCGCCTGCCTTTGGGGGAATGGGTCTTGGTTTTATTAGGGATTGCATGATCCATGCATTCTTGAAGATGTCCGTAGAAGGCATTTATAAAGGATTCAGCGGTGTGGGTTGTGGTTTCCACTGGCCCAGGGGCCTTGAAGGATAACACTTCAGTCTTAAGAAGTGTGAAGTCGGCGTTTGAGAAATTCTTCACTGTGGGCTTTTGTGCAGGGGGTGGGGGCGGGATGTGGATTTCCAGTGAGATTAATTTATGGTCAGATCTCACCAATGAGGGGTATACTTCCGGTGTGGAGCATTTTGTCCCCATGTTTGTGATGATCAGGTCTAGTATATTATCTCCTCTTGTGGGAGTGGTGACTAGTTGTTCCATCGCATTTGAGTTTATGAATTCTAGGAACCTTTGGGCTAGGGTGTTGGGGCTTGAGTAATGTTCCCAGTCTATGTTTGGGTAGTTGAAGTCTCCCAATATGATGGTACTTGGAGAGACATTCATACTCTCCAGTGTCTTCAGGAAGGCTGTGTGGGGTTCCTGAGTTTAAGAGGGTGGTCTGTAGCATGCTACAAACTGTAGGGCAGTTTTGCCTATGGTTAATTGCACCTGGATGGTCTCCGATGCTTCGTGCATTGCCACTAACCTGGAGGTGTGGGTATCTCTGATGAATATGGATACTCCCCCTCCTTTTGTGGTTCGGTCCAAGTTTTGGGGCCGAAAAGCATGATATGAGGTATAACCTGGTAGTGCTGGGGTGCTCTCAGGAGCCTTGAACCAGGTTTCAGTCACTGCACAGACATCAATGTTTTCCATACTGAGGAGGGCTTCGAGAGCATGCATCTTGAGGTTTAGACTTCTGGCATTGAGCAGCATTACCCTTAGTTTATTTTCACTTGTGTTTTCTAGGGAGGTGGGTTTGTCTTTTGAGCCTTGCCTAAAAAAGGCACTATGGGAGTGGCAAGAGCCTTGGCCAATATCCGGTAGCCCAGAGGTGACAGGTGCAAGCCACCCCTCCACTTTTCTATTACCGTCTGTTTATAACAGATTGGCTATTTACTATGTCACAGCAACTGCAGTCAGGGAACTTGCTACCACACACACACACACACACACACACACACACACACACACACAAAAAAAAACAGGCAATATCAGAATTGTCTTAACATCATCAAAGAAATGCTTCAAATAGTAGACCATATAAGGACATCTTACAAAACTTCAAAGATACTAACACTTACAGAACAGGATGCCATTACAGTTACAGATGATAAGGTATACAAGGATAATTGTGATTATCTTATATTTAAAGTAGTATTTAAATAAGTTAATGGGAAACAAGAGATTCAAATGGGCAATAAAAGGGAATGATAGCTACAAAAAGATATATATAGTTTAAATTGAGTTATAAAAAAGTGGAAGAACCTGATGGTGTTATAAGTTATACAGACTTCTGAAGAAATTAATATTTCACAAGTCACAGACCTTGAATAGAATATCTTTGTAGAACAATATGATAAAATCAAAATAGGTATTTCAAAGTCCAACACATGATACCCACATGCCACATGCAGTGTGTTCCAGATTTATTAGAATTAATCCGCTAGTCTTAGCAACACTTTTTAATACAAGGGAGGGAAGAAAATGAACTTTCCATTAATATACTGGGATAAATATTTTCGCAGTGTATGAGCTAGTTATCTCAGGAACAGGATAAAAGGATATGAAACTGATGACTCTGCGGCACATTCATACAATTTTTATGCAAAAGCAAATGTGTCTGCCAGGACAAAACAGGCCAAACCAACTTGAAAGAAAAAACTGCCTTTGTCAGGTCTAACCTATGTGACTGCTATATTATGAATGTTATTTAGATAAGTTAGTTGGAAAAGCAACATGAGATAAGAAGCATAATAGCATAACAACAGCTGGGTATACATAAGAGCAGATACGGTAGAGTATTACTGATGTAATGCTGTTATTCTCTGATAAAGAATCTCCAGAGAAGATATTATTCTCATTCATGAAGTCCGACACTTACAGGAGAACTCTAACCACACCACAAGATGACGATGATGTTTAATTGTGTAAGCACACTTTGCCTTGAGCAACTATGCATGCAAGAAATCCTTGTGTGGCACAGATGAAGAACTCATGCACGACAGTCTAGGCTGCATGTGTGTACAGACAAGCACACCATCATGATGTGTTTTCCCAAAGCTAAATTCTAAGGTGTTTGTAGATGTTCTGCAAGATAGAGTGATTGCAGGGCTTGCATATCATAAAATAAGGATCTAAGAAAAGCCAAAGCGAAAAAAAAAATCATAGTCACTTATTGCAGCCTGGGCTTTTCTCTGTTTCTATATCTCAGCACTGATTGCAGCAGCTCCTGCAAATATCAGACACTGGTGGAAGTAGTGTGAGATTCAGGATATGCAGTTACATCGGACATATGTGGACTTTAGCAATGTTCCATTGTAAGTAACTAGTACCAAAGAATGTAAGCTGTAATTCCACTGACCTTCCTATAAGCAAACAGATGATATTCACATTGGTGTCTACACTTGTTAGAGTCTGCACAGCATAGTGAAACATGTATTGCCTTATTCAGTAGCATGGGTATAGTACATTCCCAGCTGAACAGTTGTAGCTTTATACTAATTTGGTGTAAATGTTGCCAGGCCAAGTTCACTTTGTCAAATATCAGAACACTTGCATTGTTCCTTAGTGTAATGTACTCTTCTTAAGTGAATGCCATGAAGAGTCTGCTGTCACTTCTCTATATAGTTGACAGGCATATTTATGTAACTATTCTAGTGTTCAAACTGATAGCAATGGATTTCCTAATTGCAGGTTGTACCTGACAGTTGACAATCTCACTTTCTGGAGGCCCAGGGTGAGCCAAACTAAGTAAAAGACCAAAGCACTACCCCCACCATTAGGATATCTGTAGTAGGTGTCAAACCATCAACGGTCTGGATCCCATCTCTGTGAGATTTAACTTGCTGTGTGGTCTGAATTTTAGGGTAGAGATCTCGAGGGTAGATAAAGTTGGTGTCAGGCTGTCAAATGCCTAGGTCTTTTGCTGTGGGACACCCCATTTGCATGTATATAAAATTTTGTAAAACTCAGTAATAAAATCAGACTAATGTAGCGCTCATCTGCCTCAGCACCAACAAAGAGCTTGATTTGAAGAAAGAACCTCCTAAGCATTTTTGATTCCATTGCTTTTAACTTCAACCTTCAACAGAGAGCAGGTACAGCTAGGCCTAGAGAGACTGCCCACCAGTGACAAATGACATTGGATGACCCACCGCAAAGGATCTAGGCATTTGATGGCTTGACACCAACTGTATCTCCCCTCGAGATCTCTATCCTAAAGTTCAAACCACAGAAAACATACAGTAAGTAGAAACTAACCGAGAAAGGATTCAGATCATTGACTGTTTGACACCGGCTACAGCTATCCTAATGGTGGGTGTTGTCCTTTTACTTAATTATTCTAGTGTCTGCAGCACTGGCACTCTCTCAAGAATTTGGTGCCCACATTTCAAATAGAAATTTTCACATGTGTTGCTCTACCATGTTACTTCTTGAGTTGTAGGTTTGATACATGCTGTTCTCTTCTGCAGTGTTATGTAGTTGTCAGCATTTGAGTTTCTCAACCTTTTTAAAGCTATACATTATATCTCCCAAATCTAGCTCTGGTGTATTTTTTTTTCTTCTCGATTTTTTTAAAGGTGTGTTTAATGCATTTTATTTACACTGCCAGCTGAAAGTGTGTGCTTTGGCCAAATTGCAGATCTTTTATTGCATTTGCTTCTGAACTCTGAGTATTACTTGTTTTATTTGTTGAGAGGCTAAGGGTCTTTAAATACAAAACCTAGCAGTCAGATGTGTCTCTTTTAAGGCTACCCCAGAAGTATAACTGCAGCTTATTTTCTCAGTCACTCAGTGTGCAGGTAGGGAGCAATAAACTGAAATGCAAGTCTGCTGTGCTGTAGCAGCTCCATTTTTGTTATATGATCAGGACATTTTTCATGTGGCATGGATCTTGGAAATCTCTGTAGTTCTTTTCTGCATGTATCTCAAAGATGAATCTTGGTGTTCAAACGTCTTTAAAGCTACAAGGTACATTTCTAGCAAGCATCCCTGCATAATATACTCAAAACTTTATGCTCCATGATTTGATTTGTGTCATTATAATTCTTCAGTTGTATACACACACACACACACACACACACACACACACACACACACACACACACACACACACACACACACACACACACACACACACTTTTAAGAATGCAGTCATTTACTGTTTGGAAGTACACTCACTTGCTTTTTCATGCAAGACATTTTGAAGCTGTGACTGTGAAAGTATTCTGAGTTACTTAAAGAGAAAGCATTTGTTCATCATTCCCAAAATATAATCACTGGGCTTATGTCATGGCCAACATTTATTTGCAACATTCATATATGTATATATAGGTAGTCCATCAGAGACATGGGGGTCAGACCACGGGTGAATTCTCAATTTCTCTTCCAGCAATAAAGGTTTTGCATGAAAAGGATCAGGGAGCAACTCTGCTTCATGTGGATGTGGAGCCTGTTCCACAGAGTTGGGATCCTTTGAGACACGCATTGGTCTCTCCAGCATATTTTATTTATTTCAAAGACTAAGTTCAGGTCCCTGGATCGTGTTCCAGATGCTGTTTGTTTTGTGAATGTGTAAGGAGTCCATCAGTGCTGGGACCGAGGATGCCTAATATTCCAGGCAAAGATCATCTCTCAGTAACCCGTAGGAGAATGAGTAATGAGACAGGGCCATAAGGTGATCTGTGTAGGACAGGGTATTCATACCCTGGATTTTTCTGGTAAGAAACCTTTTTCCAGCTGTTGCAGGTGCCTGGCTAGGTACATCCCAAAAGGGGTATTGTATTCTATGATGGGTCTGATAAGGGTGGAGTAGAGTGGTACTATAACTTCCTTGGATCTGGATGCCACACCTTTACTTATGAGTTGGACAAGATAGAATGATTTTCTTTCTGTCTTGGCTACATGTTGGTCAAAGGCCAAATTACTATCAACATATGATCTCATTTCCCTAACTACCAGATCAACTTTTAGGGGTGTTTTATCAGTGTAGTAATCAGCTTGGGTGGACAACTTCCCAAAGGGCACTATAATGCATTTCTTTGCAACAAGTTTTAATCTGTGGCACCGGCTGCCATCATTTCTTTGTGTTAGCCCCTCTTGTATGATGTTTGTTTCTTGAGGGAACTATATGATAGCTCCCAGTTTACAGTTATCTGTGAAGTTGGTGAGTCAGAGGCCTTTGAGTTATGAGAAGATACCAAACAGGGGCGGTCCCAATACAGAACCCTGGGGTACTCCACTTGTGACTGGTCTCCTGGTGGAAGTGGTACCACTAATCATGATTTCTTGCCTCCTGGCTGTGAGACAGCCAACCAGCAAATCCAGCAAGTTATGTAGGAATTTATGCCTCGTTCTAAGAGTTTGTCAGCGGTGGTGGTGCTGCGGTAGCGTTATCGCCTCACAGTAAGACGCTGGCCAGTTCGACTCTCAGCTAGAGTGTCTTCTGCGTGGAGACATGCGTGAATGGGTGTACCTTCATTGAAGGTTGTGCATTAGGGCTGGCAACTCAGCACGTAAAAATCAACTGCCAATCATTAGCAGACTGGAGTTCTGCTGTGGCGACCCCTAACCGGGAAAAGTCGAAAGACACAACAACAACAACCTGAGTGGAGTATTGTACTGAATTTCTTCCCCAGGTTGAGGTAGGCAGTGATCACCAATTTTCCCTCATCCACAGCCTTGATGACCCTCTCAAAGAAGTCTACCAGGCTGAGTAGGCAAGACTTTCCCTTAATAAAGCCAAGATGAGATGGTTCCAGTGTCTGTAGGTTGCATATATTCTTGTTGATTATTTCCATGATAATTCATTCTATGGTTTTGCTTATTAGACTTGTCGGACTGATGGGTCTGTAGTACCTAGGGTTATTTGATGGTATACTCCTGTGAAGAGGGATGAGCACTGTAGCTCTCCATTCACTCAGTACATAAGCTGTTTTGAGGCTGAAGTTGAACAGTGCCTGTATTGGTCTTGTTAAATTATGTTTGAGGCTATTTAGAAGGCAACTGGGTTAATGGTTAGGGCCTAGTGAAGCAGTGTTTTTGGTCTTAGTTGGGGGGTATGCTATAAGGGATTTCATACGAGGAAGTAGTGGGTGAAGTTAGAGCTAAATTTAAAAAAAACTGCTTTGTCACCCTGGGTCACTGAAGGTTATGCCATTTGCCAGCAGTTCTGTACACTGCTGTGTGCTACCTATAAGGCTCCTGACATAGCTGAAGAAGGCTTTGTGATTATCCTTATCTTGAGAGGCTATGCTGAACTCATAATTGACCTTATTGGACCTTATTAGACCTCTTAGTTTATTATTTAGTTGAATCAGAGTGCTCTTGTCTCTGTGAGTATTGTTCTGTCAAATTTTGGCCATGACTTTTTTGTTGTTGTTGTTTTACACCTTGTTAAGGTTAGGATTCCACCAACAGGGTTTGTTTTTCATGTTAGATCTGGGTTTGCTTCTGGTATGTACAGCAGCCTAAATGCAGCCATTTACATGTTTGTACAGCGTTTCTCTGAACAATTCTGCATAGACAGCTATGAAATCAGGGTTTGCAGGAGCCTTGAATGTTGACAAACTGTTGCTTAAAATATGTAGTTAGCTTTAAAGTAGTTCCTAACTATCATTGCTTTAGTTGTGTTTTCCAGATTGATTTTTATGCTGAGGGAGACATCTTTGTGATGCAACCTCACCAATAAGAACATGACACAGGGGGTAAACACTCTCCTCTTTTATTGAATACTAGGTCTAGCATGTTTTCACCCCTTTTGGAGTGCACACTGTCTGGTCCAGGGTGTTTGTGTTGTGCCTGTGAGTTAGAAGAAGTCTACCTTTCCTATTCTTTAAATGGGTAGTTAAAGTTTCCCTTGAATAAAGTGTTCAGTTTGATTTTGAGTGTCTCCAGTAGGTCCAGGTATAGGTTGTGAGCTTTGTTGGTCATAATAGGTGACCTGTATCTGGCCAGGATATGGTATGAAATCTTGTTTTTGGAGACTTGGACATGGATGAACTCTAAGACATCATCATGTTTAACTAACCTGGAGTTGTTTTTGTTGCTAACATAAATCAGGACATGTCCACCTTCAGCCCCTGTCTTTGGTGTTGTTTGTCTAAATGTGTGGATGGCACTGTAACCTTGCACTGCTGGAGTACTTTCTGTGGCTTTAAACCAAGTCTCAGTGACAGCACAGATGTCTGCATACATTCTCCAAACTGAGGAGAACTTGTGTGGAAAGAGGGGAAAAGACAAAAAGGATGAGCGTAGCTTAAATGAAATATCAAAATAGTGTACATTTCCAAAAGATGAAGTCAGGGCTCCCAACTAATACAGCCTAATAGGCTGTGTCTTCCAGGAGTTAGGTTTAGACAAAATTTTTGTATTCACAGACTCACCATCAAAGTAATGGTAATTCTGTAAGGACAAGGCATAATAGTGAAAAAATGGATAGCATGTAGCCATTCATATGAGCAGAGGCTCTTATAGGTGAGGTCTGGCAAACAATAGGTTTGTGTATTCCCATAAATGGCCCATCCAAAGGCCAGGTATACGTGGGAGGAGAACTGAGAAAATTGGTGAATACAGTTGGAGGTCAAAGTAGATGGAGGAAGGTCTATGATACCAATTAGCTAAAGTCTAGGAGCTGAGTTTGGGATAAGGATTCAGTGGATTGACCAGTTCTGGTTGCATGTCTCTAGCCAATATTTTTATCTGGCTCAACCCCATGCATATGGTGGGGCATGTAGTTAGGAGGCCCTACTGAGAGCTGAAAGAGTTAATCCTGAAAAATAAAAATAGCAAGATTAACTTTCCAGGAAGTAAAGGGGTAACCTAGCTGTTCAGCGTGTGTCAGATACATCATCAAACAGCTTACATAGGGAGTACTGAAATGCAGTTAATTTATAAGAAAGTTAGAATCTTAAGTTGGAGTTCTGTGTTAACCAGGAAAATAGTGTCTAAAGTGCTGGGTGTAGCCTGCTATATGAGATAAAGGCACGAGAGGGAGAGACTTCTTGAAACTGTTGTGCAGCTTCCTTTAGCAGGAGAAAGGAGTTCCCTGCTATTTTTAATGAAAGTGTCATTTCATGAGGAAAAAGAGACGCTGCTTAAGGAAACCAGGAAACCGAGTGTTTGCCTTAGATAAACCTATAAACTAGGAAAATCAGATGATATTTGGAAGTTATAGTTAGGAAAGATTTTATATCTGGAAAGATGCTTATTTTAATTGATTACACAAGGCATGCATCTGCAAATGAACCAAAGGTCATAGATATGCGTTTAAATGTACCTTAGTTTACCTAAGACTGTCTTTTAGAAACTATGTGAATTTATTGTTGTATTTACCTAAATTGCACCAACAGAACCATTTCTATTTTTCAGCACTAACTAAAGACCAAATGCCAAGTCAAGTGAGCTGGATCTAAAATGGGCTATTAGTGTCTTTGCTACTGCATGCATAGAAACCACACAAAAATATATTAGCTTATAAGCATTTTGTGTTTCATTTCTGTTGTCTGTGTTTTTGTTGTCTTCTTGCTGAACACTTACGTAAAATTACTGATTTAACTGCATAACATTGAAATGTGGGTACCTTTTCTGGAGCATCAACTATGTTACATCATTTTTATTTACTAAATATTCTAATTCCAGGGTTGGATTACCATGGAGGAAAGGGAATATAGCATTCTGTTTTCTTTGAGATAGTGTAGCTCAAGACTTATTATATACAGAGGATATGGTTTCAGAGGCATAACCACCACATTTTCAAGTACAGAGAGTACACCCCTGTGCAAAAGGACCTTTTTTTTGTACAGAGACTACTGGCCTTCTGTATTAGGGAATGGTCAGTCTGATGTTAGAAGTGTATGGTAGGACTGTTAGGCGGTGCTAATTTTACTGTGGCTTTATAAATTAGACATATCCATTGCATATACAGTGAAATTTATATCATTATTTTGTGGTTATTTCCTTAGTACAGTCAGCTGCAGTTTAGACAGCCTGAGGTATCTAACCACATAGCACATTCATGTCCGCAGGGCTGGCTGCTGAACTTGACCTGTTTCTTAGATTCTGTGTACATGAACTCTGTCACTGCAAATATCTTTTTGTACTTATAGGTTCCTTTGACACTGAAGAGCCTTGAACATTTTTTTGCTGCTGCAACTTTTATACAGTGTGTGCATTGCCTTGGTTGTATATTGGCATGGGATTTCATGGCTGTGATTAGTAGCAGCTTTTACATTGCTCTGTAACATCCTCTGCAGTTACAGTAGCCCTAATGTACCGTACATATTCTGAAACTGAATACACCCTGGCTGTTTTTTTTTTTTTTACAGGATTAGTGCTGTTGTTTTGTGGACAGTACTCTGTAATATGACACTTATTACCACATTTTTATGCCGCTGTAGTGATGCATTCACAAACTTTATATAGGCATGACTTCACATCCTAATATATCCTGTGCTGTTTGCCACTCATGCAGTTTCCGGCCATCATTCAGTATTGTGATCTCTGCCGGAGTGGCATCTGCTTTTCATCTACTACATTTTATTTATTTATTTATTATACTTCTGGTTTTTCCTCCTTTGAAGAAAGATTTCATATGATTCAGGTCTCTCAACGTTGCATTTAAGGATCTATATATGTTACTGACTGCAGTTTGTCCAATGGACAATACTGTAAAGACTGTTTGTCTAAAGCCAACTAGCACACATGCCTTTGCTACTGGCAGACAAGAAGGCTGTGGGGTCTATTTACACTTGAGCTGATTGAATTGCTGACACTGTAGTGCAGCATTGGGGGGAGAGTGCTGTAGTCATGAGTGCATTGTCCTTTGGATGAGACGTTAAACCATGGTGCCATCTGCTTGAGTTGGTGGTTGCTCAGATGGGTGTAAAAGATCCTATGGCACCTTTTGAAAAGAGTAAGGATACTTTACTTCACAATACGTATTTACATTATATACACCTTTTCTTATTTACAATATATATATAGTTTATCTAATTTGCAATACATACATTAATCACAAAATGTAACAGTTTTTTTTTATAAACACATACTTGAAATACATCATTTCCTTTACTACAAAACAACTTTTTGATTTTTCATTACTGGACCCAACTCCATTTTCCACAACCAAAATCTCATTTTTCTAGCATCTTTGCTAGATCCCAATTTTCATTGAACATCATTTCCATCACTCTTTGATTCCATATTATCCAAATTATGGAAAATATATTTTTATCAGTTTTATTAACATAACTTTTCAACTTGTCCCTATAATATCCACACTCAATCATATCTATGTTATACTATTTACATCTGTATAACAACTTCAAATCTATCACCTTATTCCAAACTGATTTAACTCTTTTACAACTCAAGAAAAAATGTTCATTGGTTTCAAACTGATTACAATATTTAAAGTTTCTGTTGTTTTTACTTTTATAAGGGATATTTGCTTTTACTGGTAGCTTCTATATCATTAACCTCCATAAAAAAATCTTGACATTCCCGCATACTTTTATATCTTTGCATTCTTGTCTTAATTGCAGCCTTTTTTATTTGCACACACCTTTCCAGGAATAAAAGTAAAAAAAAAAGCATTCATAATATTATGATACCATAACTTCCTATCATTTTCATTTTTATTCATTTTTATTTTCCAAAGTAAGATTTTGTGTTGATAATTATTCATTTCATTATCATATAATCTCCTTCTCTTAGAACTCAAATTTTTCATCTCTTCAGTTCTATATTTAGTTTATAAAATTCTCACCAATAACAGCTTATCATTATCCTTCAAACTGTTCAATAATTTATACAAATGTAAAGAGACTGCATAAACTATAGGATTTAGTAACCCCAAGCCACATTCTTCTTCTTTTACATATAAAATTCTTCTTTGCACTGGATTTAATATTGATCCTCAAATAAATGTCGATACAATACTACAAGGTATTTTTACAAGAGTCAGTGGGATTCTAAAACACTTGCTAAGCACGCAATTTGAGTGAGTAAAATTAAATTAATTAAATGTATTTTTTTCTTAAAAGATAATCTAAAGGTCCTCTAAAATATACACATTTTTCATAACATTTAATTTTTCCTCCCATATAGTTCACATCTTCTCTTTTTCTAAACAACAATCTGTGTAAATTTACCCTATCCTATTAAAATTAGCACTGCCTAGCATGCCATTATAATCCAAATGTACACTTTTATGTTATTTTATAGAAAAAAATATTTATTCTATAAATTCCTGTAAATAACTTATTACATTAATCATAGGTTTCTGATTTATTGTAAAAACAAATATCATCTGCATATGATAGCATAATTGGAATATTTATATCTTTGTTTGTTATATATTCCATATCTCTCATCTGAATATTAACGAGTCGAGATCACATTGATTGCTAATACAAAAAATAATACTGTTCAAAGAGCAACCTTGCCTTATACCCTTTTTGAACAACATTCTCTTACTAAGCTAACCATTTATTAGTATTTTAACTATATTTAACCTATAAGATGTAACACAGACACTCTTTATCTTATTACTTATAGTATAGGTATCAAATATTTTCCATAGAGTTTTATGCTGAATTGAATCAAAGGCCTTACTTAAATCACCATTAATTTTGCTCAAACTTTCTTACATAAAATGTCATCCACTAACTTTCTAAACGCTACCAATAAATCCTATACTTTTTTACCTTTTATACCATAAATATTTTTATTCATAATCTTACTTAACTTGTTTTCCATTCTATTTTGTAATATTTTCATAAAAATCTTATAGTCTATGTTAATTACTATAGGTTTCCAATTCTGTATTTTACATCTCCTTTTATCCATATAAATTTAATTACACCACTACACATCTCTTTATATTGAAAACTCTTTCTTAGCCATTCATTTAATATTTTTTAAAATAGCTTTTTCATTTACTGTCCTATTTATATACATTCTATATTCTTTTCCATCCAGACCTGCAGCAGATTCAAATTTTACTTTTCCTAAAATATTTTCCAATTCTTCCATTTTAATCCTTTTTGCCCCCAACTCTTTTTTATCTTCCTCTGAAAAAGTATTTACTTTCCATTCCTTAGTACATTGTATATTCTTTCCTCTAAAACTTTCTTTAACATATCCTTCCACTATTTCCATAATCTTATCTTGCATAATTTGTAATATACCTGACCTATCTTTCATTTGTCTCATGTTATTAGTTTTCTTTAATAAGTTTACTCAAATATGGTACAGTTTCTTCATTATTTCCTTGCACAAATTTCTGTTTTATAACTAATGCTGCATTTTTTTCTTATTTAAAGCATATAATTATTGTTCTTTAATAAAATAGCTTTGTTTTTTGCCTAAGCTATCACTAATATTCTTACTTAAATGGTCATAATGTACTCTTTCCTTTTCTATATATATATTCCATGCTTATATAACACTTTTTATATTTTTGTTTAAAAAAACAACCACCATTCAGTCATCCCATGAAACATCATTTCCATTATCAGGTTCACTGGCATTCAGTAACTCTAAAAGCAAATCATCCTGCAACCCTCTGGAGGGTTGTAACAACACAAATCTGTGTTGTCTTTTCATCTCTGAAGATAGTCTGTTAAAACATCTCTCAGAGTCCATTTGCAGCATCTCCTCTGTAGAATTTTTGCCTCTAGAAAGCTAAGACACTTTCTCATCGTCCTTACATAAACATGCACCTTCCAGCAAAGGCTCAACTACCTTTGCAACTGCACCTTCTGCCTCCATTTCTGAACATTTCACTTTATCATTAAACATATTCTCTTCTGTTGCTCTCACTTTCCTTTTGCTATCATCATGTTCTGAACACTCCATCGCACTCTTCCTTGTTTCTCTGAGCCACCTCCATACTCAGAATGGAAATGCGAAGTACTCCATGAAAAATGCATCCCTATATGCTAATGAGTAGGGGAAGTTCCCTGAAGCCCTGGCTGAAGATTTGCTAGTAGAAGAAATATTGCCTTGGGTCTCCACTGAAAAGAGGCCACTAGCTTATAAGGACTGACTTGGTCAAAAAAAATGAATAAATACTTTGTAGAATCATGGCCTATGCACTTTTCTCCACTGCTGTCCATTTAGCTGGTGTGTGTGTGTATATATATATATATATATATATATATATATATATATATATATATATACATATACATATATATATATATGTGTGTTTGTGTGTGTGGGGGGGGGGTCTACTTCATTGCCCCCCTCATAGTTTGGTTATATATTTTCTTCTGTAAAGAGTTATTCATTGGACTTGTAAGTATCCATATCTATGGTTTTAAACATTTAAAATAGGTGGGGGGCTATGACCCGTCCACACCCCTCTTACTTTGTATGCTAACTCCAGGATCGCACTACAGTGGGAAAAGGCCATATATAACTTTCGACAAAATGAGTTTCAATCAAATGAGTTTTCAGTGAAATGAGCTTTCAGTGAATTGTGCACAGGCAACTGAGTTTCAGTGACATGAGCTTTCAGTGAAATGAAGTAGATCCATATGTGTGTGTGTGTGTGTGTGTGTGTGTGTGTGTGTGTGTGTGTGTGTGTGTGTGTGTGTGTGTGTGCTTGCTTCTTGCAGGAAAAAAAATGTTTATTGATTTGTTTAAAGTGGTTTTCAATGGACAATTTTTGTGGTATTTTCCATTGGAGATATTTTCTTCCATGGATCATTATGAATCCTTCATTAACAATATTGTTACCTGCACCTGGTGCCATTGGAGTTTTTTTGCATATATGCTGTCACTGTTGGCATTGTGTCACTGTGTTTTGATTTTCCCATTTGTCTTTTTCTTCTGAATCATAGTATGTTCTTTATTAATTATTATTTTGCATGTACATGCTATACAGTAGTCTGTTAGCAGCAATGTATGCCCTGTACGAGTTGCTGACAGAAAATGTGTATTACCTGTAGCTGCTGGTCTCAGTTTTTGTCACGCTTCACATTTCCTTGTTCCTTACTTGCCCACAGTGCTTGTATATCATTAGTCATCAGTCATACACAAGAGGTACACTGAAATGCCAACATTTCCAAAATATGTTTAGCCTCAGTGAGCTTTGACCTTTACTATACTTAGCGCAACTTTATAGGGCTTTGTGTGTGTGTGTGTGTGTGTGTGTGTGTGTGTGTGTGTGTGTGTGTGTGTGTGTGTGTGTGTGTGTGTGTGTGTGTGTGTGTGTGTGTGTGTGTGTGTGTGTGTGTGTTTGCATGTGTACACTGTGCAACAGTCTAAAAAATTTAATTGTATAGAAAATTATCAATAAGTGTTTATATTAAATTAACAGACAGTGCATTTTGCATAGTGCATGGATACCACTTTATCTGGAAATTCATATATATATATATATTGTTACAGACTACCATGGAATAAAAAAACAGAGAAAAAAATAATCTTATATATGGATTTGCACAGTAACTACATAAGCATAACATGACATTATTGTTCCAATTACTTTAAAAAAATGATACTTCAGATTAGCTAAACTTCACATATTTCTGAATTATTTAGTCAAAGATAGATGATTGTATGTTGATATGTATCACTTAGAGATCAGCTATTGTCATGTATAACTTGGAAAGATGTTTAAACCGTGTGAGATGGTGGTTTTAGAATTAATTGCTTCCTTCTGTCAAGAAAATTAATTAGTAAATTTGCTTTGATGAGAATCCATCAGTCAGACAAGAATGATTTAATCAAGCAAAGCTCTCAGGCTCATCCTTCCGATGTCATAAACAAATAGAACTGCCTCCTTTTGCAAGCAAAACAAAGCAGATCACTCCTGCATGTGTTGCAATGTTCCATATATTTAATGACTTCATTTAACAAGTTAGTAAGGTATATTGCCAACACAACACGATAGGGAACTGCTGAGCACTTAACTGTGCAACAAGATGTAAATTACTATAAGAAAGTTATTCAGTCAGCCATCTTGCAACATATTGCCCCACTAGAATCCTGACAGTCTTATAAAGATATTCAGAAATAAAAAAACACAAATTATAGAACAAAGGACTAAATGTGTAAAATAAGTGGATAAAGAATTTGGAGATAAATATCGACACTATGAAGTAGCCACTTACAACGTCATTCTTTAAATATGGGTATTACTTATGACTGGCAGTTGTTGTAGTGGACTGAGGCTATGAGTTACAGCTCCTGTGGTACAAAGTTTAATTCCCTTAGCTCTCATTTGCCACCTGTGTAAATTAAAACAAGTCACTTAACCAGGCATTGCGCTTAGGTCATCCCTGAAAAGGGACTGTGCCCCCAGGGGGACCACCTGATTAGTAAATGTATATTATTATTATTATTATTATTATTAGAGCAACTTGTTCAGATAGGAATATCTGCAGATTCACTGTCAGTATTCTATTTAATAAAATAGTTATTACATTAGTCACAGAACATGTTCTACTTGTTCATTTGCTGCAGATTTGCTTTGAAGATGCAATTTCTGTTAAAAGTAGGACTGCAGAAAACATGGTGGCAGCACTGTCAGGCTTTGTGAGACAGTTTGAACATATACCAGGAATCCACACATAACATTTTAAAAAGACTTTGGCAGTTATGCTGATTGTGCCAGGGAGGTTTTGATGTGTTTAAAAAGAGGAAGATATCAGCACAGAATATCATCTGTTCTTTGAGATAAAACATAGTGCTTACACTCCTGTTGTTGCCTGTCCATGCCTCAACTTAAATAACTTTTTATAAGAATGGTTACTCTCCTTTGAGTAGTTCATAGAGCAGGCAGGCAAGTACACCAATATAAAACCATCTCCAGGACATGCCAGTCAAAACACATATCTGCTCACTGCGATGGCAGAGCTTCACATTCTTGACTTTTAAACTTCCAATTTCTTTCATTTGAATTCATTACATTTTTGTTCTGAGGGAAGATATAGTTTCCTTCATCCATTCTTTACGTCATTTTTTGACATTTTACATCATACATAATACAGCTAATGATAAATAACCTCTTCTGAGAGGTACTTTTTAAAGATTCAATAAAGATAAAGCATTGTAGTAGAATGTTCCCTATTTCATCTCATCCAAGCATTTAGTACAAGACAACTGCAACTAATTCATAGGTTCATAGGTAGGTACTAGGCTATCGGCCCTAGGGTCTATACAAGCCTAGCCAAAAAGGTACCCTGGCTTTCGCCACCCAAGAAAATTATTGTCGTGTGTCCCTGTCGAGCAGAGCCACAGAGGTGACCCCCGGGGTGAATTTCCTACTTCCCATCCAATCATCAAGACTTTTCTTGAAGAGTGCTAATGAGGAGCTTTGTTTGATATAGATAGGTGAAACACTTCAAGGAAAGATTAGCATTGTAATTGACATCAAAGGGCATTCCATACTTATTTAATAAATCTACATTTCTGAGTAGTTATCTTAATGTGCTCATAAATAAAACTACTTCTGCATGCTTGCATAGCTACACTTGTTAGTACAGAGTGCTTTGCCCAATTGGAAACCACTCCAGAGCAAAACATAATTTCCTTTTGTAAGTTCACTGTACCTTGCCTGCTCTGATGAGTATTACTGGATTTAGTTGTCTGAAAAGCTTCAAAGATAGATTAGTGTTGTTCTTTGTATATGATTCTGGAGGCATGCCACAGTAGGTTTCATTTGAGAACATATAAGGAAAACAACTTAGAACTATAGTTTCTTTAGGTAAGTATTTAAAGCCCTTTAATGTCAATTAGCTAAAATTGTGGGGTACTAAATGATTGCATGACTGAAAACAGGAATCTTTTCCACCATCCATCATCCATAACCATTTCAACTTTACACATCTTCTTCCTCCCTCCTCTCACTTCATTCAGTTCAGTCTCCACCCAGTTCTTTCAATCCCATTGCTCCTCCTCCTGCTCTGCTTACCATCTATCTATCTATCTTTCTATATCCATATCTGTATATATATTTCCCATAATCCCCAACAACCTGTTCTGCGTGCAGTACTCTCCTGTCATTTTCTCTTCTTATTAAGTATATTATTCTGTCTTATAAAACTGTATGTTGACAAATGTCTTTCTGTATTTTGTTAAACTTTCCTACTCTATTTTTTATTTTTTATTTGTTATATCTTAACCGTACACTACTTTATGATATACTGCCAGATGTTTCAAAATCTCCACACACTTAGCCCGAAAATAGTCCAGAAGGATCAGATTTTTCAAACCTGTCAGCAAATAAAGTTAAGTGAAATAAAATTTCTTTAGTACAAAATATAGAATGTCTATGGCTTTAGCTCCTAAGTATTTTCTACTTTTTCTACAAAAATTGTTTTTTTTACATCAGATGCATGTGTGTGTGTGTGTGTGTGTGTGTGTGTGTGTGTGTGTGTGTGTGTGTGTGTGTGTGTGTGTGTGTCTGCGTGTGTGTGTGTCTAAGTATAAATAGACTCACACACACACACACACATATATATATATATATATATATATATATATATATATATATACATATATATATATACGTGTGTGTGTGTGTGTGTTTCCTTCAGATGATCGAAGTTTTAAAACATTGAATGTTCTGAACTGAGATCGCCATACAGCATGGAATGAGAAATTTTCCCTTTTCCTTGCCATAGTGCGATCTCAGAGTTGGTATATTTAAAAAGCAGGGGGGCTTGCCCCTTGCAAAAATGTCCAGGAAATTGTTTTTATTTTGTTTTTCTTTTTCTTTCACATATTCAAAGTTTAAAAACTTCAATCATATGGTCTTGGCCATATGAAATTCGAAGTTTTAAAACTTTGACCATCTGAAGTAGACCCATATATATATATATATATATATATATATATATATATATATATATATATATAATTTAGATAGATATAGAATTAATAGCTTGTAGTAAAATGGTAGGGAGCATTTTTCCTCAAGTTGTCATTCTTTAGAATTTCAAATAATTGTGTCACTGTTTTTAGGGCCACATGGTAACTAATGTACTCTGCTGATGTTTTAAGAGCCTGGATAAATAATGCTGATTTCTACAGTTAGAATTCATACCTTCTATGCTTTATAACCTCTGCATTCCTCTTTAATGTACAATAAAGCTGCATATTAATCATGTGTGAAAGAGAGTTCTTGCCATTTGATCTGTGAATACTTAATGCTAGATGTGTCTCACTGTCAGCACAGCTGTTTGTCTATTCGTTAACAAGCATGTTAGGCTCTTCAGCACATACTCCAACTGTGTGATATTAGACATGCATTCTCTGTAGTTGTAATACTTTAAGCAATGGGTGCGTTTGCCTGAATCAGTTCGAGGAAAGATTAGTTGTAGTTTTGACATATTCACTTTTTATTGTCTTTTTTTTGAAACTTCTGAACTTCTAAAGAAGATGGCCACTTTCCCTTCAAAAGGTGGCTGTCCTATCATTGTTTCTTCAAACAATGCACAGTGTCAAGGCATTATCTGGTCTATATCAACTTATCTAAGTATTGAAGAAAACTATTCCTCACATGTGCTTGGATAGATGCAGTATTAGCTAGTTTAAGCCACTGATATTGTTTTATACTTTCTGTCATCCACATTTTTCTTAGCATCTAATTGTGTTGGTCATGCATTTTATTTGCAACCAAAAAATAAATCTTGTTAATTGGAACAATAGTAATGAGTTTTTATATCTTTATCACATTGTTCACTTGTAAATGCATCTACCCTGGGAGTAGAGTAAGGCTTGTTTGTAGGAAGATATCTGTGTATATGTCATGCTCCTAAAGTATACAGAAAGTCGCACCAAGCAAGCAAGCACGGTTCACTGTACAGCAAGGGCACCCCTGAGTTTGTCTCACTACAGTGACACTACATCTGTGAGTAACCTATAGATTACTTTGATACAAACACATATGTAAATCATATTTCTCACCGACAACTTTAGACCACTAAATGTTATAAGACACATCCACTGCTGCTTGCTTTTTCTCAAAGACCACACTTCCAACATGACACTGGTCACCAATGGCAGCTATCATGGCCACTACTCATGGCCATGATAATGGGGACTTTAAAAATACTAAAGCCACCAACCAAACCTTTACAAGGAGGAATGAAAGGTTGACCTTTTCTGCCCACCCCTTGCACATATCTGGAAGCTACCACTCCTTGGCCTGAGGACATGAACATTCTACTTGCCAGATCCTCTCAAGTTTTCTTTGGATATAGTGCCTTATATACATGAACATCTTCACTGTACCCTATGTCAGGAGATGCTGTTAAGCAGCACACATGCAACTGAAGGTATCACTAAGTCATTACTTATGACATGTGTACAACACATACACACAATCTACATACACTTGGGCCTGCTTTCCTCCTGTACAGCTTCTAGAAACCCAGCAGTATCATCTGTGAATACAGCATATATTCATTCTATGACTTAAATCCAAACAGATTCAGTTCTTGGCAAAATAATATTATTTTTAATCTGCCTGTATCACTTAGGTGCATTTTAATTAAGAAATAGTTCACATCACTCTAGGAGTATTATCTTTCTTTCTTTATCCTACCCCCAACACTCACAGGATCTTGTCTTATTGCACGACTTCTGGCACCTGATCAACTTACTCGTTCTCCAGGAATGGACAGTGGGCACTCTCAGACCATATGAAAACCCTATGTTCTATCTGTTCCTACACGGCAACCTCTATCAGCCCTTCCATTACCTGGTGGTAAGAGTTTGGTGGTAGGAAGCTGGCTGTCTAGCTAGTTCTGTACTGGTCTGTCCTGTCCCTCATGTGGAGTTGTGACCAACCACTGTTCCTCAGACTACTCACTTGCATCTCTGGGCTACTCTGATGTAGTTGCAGCCTCCAGTTACCATGGAATGGGAATCAGCCACTTCCTTCACTGCTGTTCCAGTGTCTGATCTGGGCATTGGAGAATCTTCTTTGAATGTGAGAGACACTCCTGGAGGTTTTTCTTGGGGTGGCTGGGAAAAGAGACCTCTGGCCAGGGGTATAGTTTTTCCGGGTCCCTGTAAAGCAAAAGAAAAAGGTTTGGCATTGCTAATATGAAGACATGGGATCTGTTCATTGAGATACTTTTCTTACCTTAGACAGGCAATTATTACTGGCTATTAATTCTAGTAATCAGAAATCCTTACCAGAGGGCAATATCAATAAATACATTCCTGGGGAAAGTTTGTCAGAATAATTTGACATTGACAAAGACAGGACTTCTTCTCTTAGAGATCCCCAATCCCAGAAGTCTGAAACTGAGGAAAGTTAGTCCATTCCACCTCACTTGGAGGAATTTTTCTGTTCACAGGCTATTTCCAAGATGAATAAGGTGCTTCTTTGGAAGCAGGTAAATGCTCCCCCTGAAGTGAGGACATAATATGATATATTGCAAGTGGATTTAACTCATTCTACACCCATCCCTCCCACTTTGCCAGCCTTGGTGGATGTGTTTAATTCTGCCTGTAATAACCCTGACACATTCAATCCTCAAAAAGACAGACTTCCGCATGATAAATTCTTGTTTTCTCATCTTAGATCAGATCCAGCTGTCATTTCAATGTCTTCATCACCTGGAAACAGACTTTTAGCCAATAGTAATCCTAATTGTGGATGCAGTAGGACAAAATAGTAAGTGAATTTTCCCTTCTGCTTTAGCATACAGAATTCTTAACTACCAGGCACATGTGGACATTTATTCTTAGTTCTGTCATCAGTTTGAGGGAGTACTCTGCCACATTTCTTTTAGAATGTGGCTTGTATTTGAATCCTATTATTTGTAATCTGTCAAGTATCTTAAGCAGGAGTGTATATGAATGTGCAGACAGTGTCTAGGGCCACTGTTACTGCCACAGTTTTTAGAAGGTATGGCTGAGTAGGTAACCAAATGTTTGCTAATGATGCTAAGTCTGAAATTTTAAACTGTACTTTATATAACAAGGCTTTGTTTTGTCCATCTGCAACACAGGCCCTCAAACAATTTGATGAAAGAGGGGAAATTAATTTAGGGTATGTCTAAGATTTTTCTTGTTCCCCATTATAAATCTCCCAAATTCTCTACTCCCTTTTAAAGGCAAAATGGTGCAAAAATGGCAGAAGGGTTACAACAAAAAACAGATATGCTTTCAGAACAAGGGACAATCTAGTATTTCAGAATGACTATGTCAACATTCTGAATCACCCCCCACCCCCATCTCTCTACATTTATCCCAAAAACTGGCTCTCTAAATTCCCTTTTGACAACATGGTGTATCAGACTCCTGGATGATAAAAGTGGATCACAAGCATTACAATAAGCTCTGAATGGTAACACCTCCTTTCAGTGGTATACTTCCTTCCCCTTCCAAACCAGAGATTTTTTCCTCAAGTTCTTCAACACTTGTTGTCCCTCGGAATTATAGAGCTAACCATTATACATTCTGTCAGTGCAAAATATAGTGGCAGACAAGCTGAGCAGGACCAGGACAGACCCTTATGAATGGAAGTTGCATGATCAGGTCTTCTAGGAATCATTCCAGTCATGGGGAAAATGTGCACTCAAAAAAGACAACTAAACAATTTCTGCACCAGGGCTCCTTGCAGACAGGCTTGGAAAACGGATGCATTTTCATTCATGTGGACTGAGATTTTCTACTGTGCATTTGCACCCTTTACACTGATATCCAGGGTAATTCTAAAGATTCAGAAGGACTCTACAAAAATCAGTAGTTTGACTCTGTATTGGCCCAGGCAACATTGGTTCTTCCTTTTTATGGAAGCAGCCAAGGGCAATTACCAGAAGCTTCTCACAAACTGGACCTACTCACGCAAGACTAGGGGGTTTGATATATCCTAGTTTCAAACAATTACAAGTAACTGCTTGGATGATTCAGTTTTAGTACTTTCTTGGTACCTCTTTCATGAGGACCTGAAGCAGATACTAAAGGAGGCAAGAAAACCTGTTACTAGAAAATCTTATATTGGCAAGTGGAAAAGATTTTCTAGTTGGTGCCTAGCCAACAACTAGGGTCCCATCAATGATTATGTAGCACTGGTTCTTAAGTATCTGAGTGTTACTTTCATCTGGTCTTTCTTATTCCTCTACCAAGGTTCATCTTGCCACCATTTCAGTTTGTCTGTACATGGATCCTCCATTTCATCTCTGTTTTTGATGAACATTTTTGAAGGGGGGGTTTGCATCTTTGGCCTCCTAAAAAACAGGAGGCTCCTTCCAGGAATCTTAATTTTGTGCTGCAAAAGTTAACTATGTCTCCTTTTGAATAAGCTCATCTGGCATACTTAAGGTTCATGTACGACTGTACAACATTTATTCCTGACATCTGAAAGAGTATCTGAGATGCAGACTCTCATGGTGGGTGAACCCTATCTTGTCTTCCATAGAGAGATGGTCAGATTAAAAACAAATCCCTCATTTATGCTCAGAGTTGTTTCAGAGTTTACACTGAATCAAGTCTTTAATCTCCCAGAGTTCCATCCAGATCTTCAAAACTAGGAAGAAGGGATTCAACATGCTCTGAACATGCATAAGTAGCTCAGATGCTGTCATATTTATCTGGGATAAAGAATAGGTAACCAGTGTAAAAAAAAATAAATAAATAAAAGCTAGTTCAAAATGGTTGTCCCCAACCATATTCTCACCATGGCAAATCTTTTCTAGTCAATCTCAAGGCCCATTTTACTAGAGCCTTGGCTTCTTTGATGACATACTGTGAAACAAAGGACTCCAGAAGCATTTTAGAGGCAGCAGCATGGTCATCTGTATACACTTTTACAAAGCATTACAAACTGGATCCCTTTTCTATGTCCAGGACTAGCTTTGACAGGATCATTGTCCAGGAGCTCCTGGATTCTTCTCCTTCCTCCTCTCAGGTTGGATAGGCTTTGATAACCAACCCATATAATGAAAAGGTTACTGCAGCAACAGTGAAAATGGTGAATATAGTACAGTTGTGTAAGTTGCACTTACCATCTTCTTCTTTCAGCTGCTCCCATTAGGGGTCGCCAAAGCGGATCATCTGTTTCCATTTCTTCCTGTCCTCTGCATCTTGCTCTGTCACACCAACCACCTGCATGTCCTCTCTCAGCACATCCATAAACCTTATCTTAGGCCTTCCTCTTTTCCTGTTACCTGGCAGCTTCATCCTTAGCATCTTTTTCCCAATATAATCTGCATCCCTCCTCAGCACATGTCCAAACCAACGTAATCTTGCCTCTCTGGCTTTGTCTCCAAACCTTCCAACCTGGGCTGACCCTCTAATATACTTATTCCTAATCCTGTCCACCATTGTCACACCCAGTGCAAATCTTAACATCTTTAATTCTGCCACGTCCAGCTCTGACTCCTGCCTTTTTGCCAGTGCCACTGTCTCCAACCCATATAACATAGCTGGTCTCACTACCCTCTTGTAGACCTTCCCTTTCACTCTTATTGGTACTTGTCTGTCACAAATCACTCCTAACACTCTTCTCCACCCAATCCATCCTGCATGTACTCTATTCTTCACCTCTCTTCCACACTCACCATTACTCTAAACTGTTGATCCCAAGTATTTAAGCTCATCCACCTTCAGCACCTCTACTCCCTGCATCCTCACCATTCCTCTATCCACCCTCTCATTCACACTCATATATTCTGTCTTAGTCCTGCTGACCTTCATTCCTCTTCTCTCTAGAGCATATCTCCACCTCTCAAGTGTCTCCCCACCTGTCCTCTACTCTCACTACAGATCACAATGTCATCTGCAAACATCATAGTCCACGGGGACTCCTGTCTGATATAGTCTGTCAACCTGTCCTTCACCATTGCAAATAAGAAAGGGCTCAGAGCTGATCCTTGATGTAATCCCACCTCCACCTTAAACGCATCCATCACTCCCACTGCAAACCTCACTGCTGTCACACTACCCTTGTACATATCCTGTACCACTCTTACATACTTCTCTGGCACTCCCGACTTCTTCATACAATACCACAACTCCTCTCTAGGCACCCTGTCATATGCTCTCTCTAAGTCCACAAAGACACAATGCAACTCCTTCTGACCTTCTCCGTACTTCTCCATCAACACTCTCAGAGCAAACACTGCATCTGTAGTGCTCTTTCCTGGCAAGAAACCATACTGCTGATCACCAATCATCACCTCCCTTCTTAATCTTAACCTAGCTTCCACTACTCTTTCCCATAACTTCATGCTGTGACTGATCAGTTTAATCCATCTGTAGTTACTACAGCTCTGCACATCAACCTTATTCTTAAAAATCGGTGCCAAAACACTTTTTCTCCATTCCTCAAGCATCCTCTCAATTTCCAAGTTGCACATACCATAATAATAGATATTTGAGTTCCTTACTGCTGCAGTTGGAGTACCCACCCATTATCTCTCTACTTCTGCATCTAGTTAGTTGCAGGGATATACATTTTTTTGTAACTGTGTATATCTTTTAGAGGTTCAGGATGAGTAAGCCCCCCCCTCTCTCCCTATGGGCAAGAAAGTCCTGAAGTCATTTTTGCTCCGAATGCTAATTTCCCTCCATGGTGCTAGAGTGTAGTTGTGGGCAGGAGCAAGAGCTTTGTGAAACTGGATGGTTATTGTGTCCTAAGCAGGATACAACCCATACAATGAAAAGACTGCTGTAGCAGTGTGGAACTCAGGCATCTACTGTTATGGTAAGTGCAACTTAAGCACTGCATTTTCTTTGAATAGTAGATGTGGAGAGAGAGCTCAGACACTACTGAAAAGACATCTGTTAATCCTGTGAGCCTTCTATAAACCCCTCATATATCTTTACAAATCAGGAAGGTAAACTGCTCTAGTACCCTCTTATACATCTCCCATGCTTGTCATTGCATTTGAGTGTGCATACACACCAACACAGACTCATATACACACATATACACATATGCATTAATGTGTGTGTGTGTGTGTGTATGTGTGTGTGTGTGTGTGTGTGTGTGTGTGTGTGTGTGTGTGTGTGTGTGTGTGTGTGTGTGTGTGTGTGCGCGTGTGTGTGTGTGTGTGTGTGTGTGTGTGTGTGTGTGTGTGTGTGTGTGTGTGTTTGTGTGTGTGTGTGTGTGTGTGTGTGTGTGTGTGTTTGTGTGTGTGCATAGTTACCACCTTCCTAAAAGGAAACACATTCTCTCAAGTCTTTGTAAACACTGTGACGTACCTTGTTGAACATGTACACTGAAAACAGTAACTTCTTATTCACAGGAAACAATAAATGTTTGCATGATGACCTCTTCCATCTATCCGTGTTTCTTCAGCTGTAAGGGGCACTTTCTTATTATAAACATTACTCCCTTTCAGCTGGCACCTTGAAAGGCAGGTAACACACCCCTTATACAAATACACTTGATTAGTGTTTCCTACTCATTTTTATCAAAGTACATCTCTGTAACTCCACAACAGAAGGCACAGTTGTGTAAGTATTTTTGTATTATATTTATTCTAGCCATGTTAGCTAGTCTGTTAACATTCCATGTAGGCAGTCTTATCCAGTTTGCAGTATACAGTACCTTACTTGGTCTTTCTCTTAAAAGTACCAGTGCTTTGGCCACATCATCAGATCAAGTTATTTTAATCTTGCCAGAAGTGTTCTGTTTCAGTATAATCCTAAACCTTTTCTGGGAATAGACTTCTAAATGTTGTATGCATAAATTACTTATAAACAAAACTTTATACAAATCAATGTGAAGAAATGTATAATGACACTGTATGCAGTTGCTGTTTTCCTTCTGATCCATATCTACTGTTTGCATCTGTGTGTCTGTTACATTATGGTGTGTATGCATGTGTGTGTGTGTGTGTGTGTGTGTGTGTGTGTGTGTGTGTGTGTGTGTGTGTGTGTGTGTGAGTGTGTTTGCTTCTCTGATTTCTGTGCTGTTTTGTTTCTATGCATGGTCACAAATATGGATTATCAATTTCTGGTGAGTAATCGTTAGTCCCCGTTTAGAAGTTGATGTCAAGAAGAGCACCTCAAGATTAAAACTCAAGAGGTGACTTTATTCATATGTTTTGGAAATACTTGAAAGCTTATGATTAGAGACATGAAAAATATTTTCCTATGCAAGGAAATGTAGCTGCACTGCTAGGTTTGTCACAGTTTCAAAAGAATATTTAATTTGACAAAGGTGCAGGAATGTTGATCTCTTCTGCTACAAAGCAGATGTACCTGGTCATTCATACCTCATGTCCTTGATTGCAAATCCTCAAAAGCTGCCCATAATATACAGTGTAAATGGACAGTTACAAACATGTGCTTTATGTATGGGGATAAGCCTCCCTACACATCCTATATGTGTGTGTATGGGGAGGGGGTAGCTCCCCACACTTCTGTAACATAAATATACTAACTACACAGTCTACCCGCATTAGAAGATGGAGAAACTCCCTTAAACTGGTAACACCTATCTCAAGCAATCACTTGTTTTGCTATTGTTGCAGTACGAGTGTCAGTATGAGATATGTTACATCATTTAAAGTTGTTAGCTAATTTGTGCTGCAGTTTGCTTCCATTGCTATCTGTATGGCAGAACAAGGAATGCAAAGAGCTTCAACAAGTTTCATGTTTACCAAACACACTGTCTTGTGACAGTAAAGTTCTTATATATGAACCTGGCTATTTTATTCTTTTTATCCTGCTGAGTGTTTCATCAGTACACTTTTTCTTACATAATCACTTTGATAAGGAAATGTTTAAACTATTTGTTCCAGAAGAGATCATATTTTGTTAAAGTAAAACAAAAAAAAAATATAAGATTACAAAAGAAAACACTCAGAAAAATATAACAAAAAGAATAAACGTTCTCATTTTAAGAAATGATAGAGGTGATGTTCAGTTTATAATAAAATGAGGTAGGAATAACAAGCATGCAATGTGGTGCAGGATATGTTATTCTTTTGGCTTTTCCCATTAGGGGTCGCCACAGTGGAAAAATGGTCGGCAAAATGATTGGCAGCAGAATTGTATGGTGTCGAGTTGTCAGCCTGGTGTCCAACCTTCCAAAGAAGGAACACAGCACACACATGCACCTAGGGCCGATTTTCCCATTAGGGGTTGCTATAGTGGAACAATGGTCCACAGAACGACTGGCAGAAGAATTTTATGGTGTTGATTTGCTAGCCCAGCACCCAACCTTCTAAAGAAAGCACAAACACACACACCTAGGGCCAATTAAGAGAGTGTCCAATCCAATTGCTGCATGTCTTTAGGAGGAAACTGGAGCAGCTGGAGGAAACTCAGGCAACAGCAGAGAGGACATGCAGACTCTGCCCAGAAGGCACCCCATCCAAGAACCGAACTGAAGGACCTCTTGCTGTGAGGCATCAATGCTAACTACTGCACCACCACAGCTGCCCTGAGCCACAGTTTCCCCTAAACTTGGTAATAATTAAGTCTTCCATAAATATTTCCATTTTGCCTTTTCTGGGTTTCCCCATTCCTCTGTTTTATAGAATTGTAGGATATAACAGCCACATTTTCCAAAAAACAGGAACTCCATAAAATTATACAGAATTGTATTGCATTTCATGCTGTTTTTGTGCATTTTTTTCAAGATAATGTTATTCTTGCTCTATATCTAACCCACAAGGGAAATGCATTTGAATTGGTAGATACCCACATGTAAAAAAGAGGTGCTTACACAGGCTGCAGTTATTCTGGGTTTTGACTGTCATTTTATCAGAAACGCAGGTCATAGTCTGTGTTAGAAAACACTGAACTACTTTTGGGTGTGAAACCTGTTACTTTTGGAGACTATAGTTAACAAAGATATGTCAGCAGCGCAGACAATACAGATGCAACTGTACAGATGTTGATCATGTCATTAGTGAGTTCAAAGATATCAGGTTTCATCACTCCAAAGCAGCATGTGCTTTGTTGGACATGAGAACAGCTGGTTCTTGTCCTGTGGGAAGCATCAATTTTTTGACAGGTGATTCACAGAGATAAACTAGCACTTTGAATCTCAGTGAGCCAATAACTTTTAACAAGGCATGACAGATTTCAGCTGCATCAGTTTGCAGAATGTCTTTGTGTACAGAGGTTAGCTGAAGTAGTTGTACATAACTGCAAGAGAATACGGTCTTACTTAAAGATTCCCACAAGTTACTAGAAGTCACTCTTCTATCGTAAGGAAAAAAAAAATCAATGTGTATGAAGAAATCTGTTTGCAGGGTAACTTACATTATAGTTGCTGTCAATAAATAATTTATGACCAACTCTGCAATGTTTTATTTTAATTTGGTATTTCTCTACAAACTGTTACATGGTGATGCAGACCTGCAAAGTAGAAATAGAATTTGTAGCTAATAAATTTGCATTAGTCTGCATATTGTGTGGTTTTGCTGAAGTACATCTGATTTCTTTTTTTCTTTCAGTAATGCAATCCTTTGAGTCAGTTAGCAGTATTAGTTATTCAGTTTGTGCAAGGAATATGTTCAGACTGCAAACATCCACACCTACTCAACATAACTGATCACAGAGACATTTATAATTTGGCCATATGTAAAGTCAAGTTTCTGACTCCCTTTTAAGTTGATATACTAGTGTAGGAGCCTGCCAAAGAATCTTTGCTAACATGAATAAGTCACAAGGGAAGTAAAAATGTATGGTTATCAGAGCATCACAAAATGGTCTGCAATCTGCTTCCTAAATTACCAATCTGGATGTATGAATTGTAAGTAAAAGCATACTGCCTTACATAAGGAAGAGTGTCTGTTAAGTGTCTACAGGGACAGACTGCAGCATGTTTAATGTTCAACAAAAATCGTCGGAGAAGAATTTAGATTTTCATTTAAAATATTTTAGAGCCAAATTACATGCAATCACTGATGTAGAGCATTGTTTCTTTTCTTCTAGCCATGCCTCAATACCCCTAGATACAGGCAAGGAAGTTTAACATACTATGAATAGTGACGTTTTAAGCCCAAGCGAATAAGGTTATGAATAATGGTTTAACCAAGGTTTAACCACAAGTGAATATTTTGGTCCTATATGTGTATATATATATATATATATATATATATATATATATATATCTATATATCTATATGTATATATATATATATATATATATATATATATACACACACAGAAACAGTGAACATAGTAATCGACCACAGCATTTTGCTTTGTTGTGTTAATTTTTCTGACATTTGTCTAGATCACAAAGGACTGAGTTGCATCATCTGTGGTAATTATGTCTGACTAACATTGGATGAAACTGAATGAACTAACCCATACTAACAACCTTACTAACCAGCTGAACTATAAAATAGATTATGATTCCGAGTACAAAGGGCAAATGCAGATCAGAGAGAAGCTTTCACTAAGATATGAGACTTCATGATTATTCCTCTTGTAATTTGCTATTCGTCTGAGGTCCTGTAGCTGAATTAATTCTGCAGGAAGATAATTCTCTTCGTCTGTCCTGATGCAGTCTAACTGAATCTGATCATTTCATTAAAGAATATTGCAATGCCTTGAATCATATTCTTCGTTCCATATATTCTAATGCCTTTAAGTCACTTCTCGGTTCCATAATTACATTATTTCAGATAGGATGCACTAAATTCACTTATACCTGATAATATTATCAGATTTGGCTATTTTAGAAGAATTCCTTTAATCCTGCAATCCTCTGTTAACTTATTTGCCTTTTTTGTCTGCTTATATGCTTTTACATATTTTGTGTATGTGTTTCTATGTACATGTGCTCTGCTGAGATACTGATTCCATCACTGGAGTTTTACCAGTTTTTCAAAAACAGCTAATAGTTTATAGATCTCATGTAGCCTACAGTGGGTGTCTTGACTTTGTTAATCTAATAGGGCCTTCTCAGCTTTGTTAATAGTAATAGGGACCAACTTTCTCTAAATCCAGTGACCATCTCATTTACTGTAGGTAGATCAGTTGAGACCACTAAATCTGGGCAACACCTAAACCTTATAAACCCATTTATTCTTCTATGTGCACTGTTTCTCTTGGTGTACAACAGAATCTGATAGTCCTGCAGTTCATCACTACAACCCTTAAAGCCATCTTTCAGCGCCAGAAGGATTTCTTTAATAAACATTTGTAACGTATACCAACAGCAGCATTATATGCATGGTAAATACATCCTATATGTCATCTATAGTTTTTTCAATATGCTACATAAGCAAGTAATGGGCTACACTGTTTCCTGTAATGCAACTGTGGACACAAGTTTCTTCCTCAAATTTTCTATTCAGAGTTAGAAGACAGCTCAGTTTCTGATTCTCCCTTCATGTGTTTCTCTTTCTCTGAGACTTTTGCTAGAATGTGCTATTTATTTATTTTATTTATTTTACATTTGTTGACTGGGCTGGTCTAACTGGAATACAAATCCATTTTCAGTAGAGGCCCAGAGAGAAAAGCTCCAACACAAACACAATATATACAGTAAAAGTTGTCACAATTCAGAAAAGTATAACAGTAGTTAAAAAGTTCTAAACAGTTTCAGCCATACAGACTTGATGCAGTTGTCATTACAAAAGTACATGGCTCATGATGAGGAGGTATGAAAAACAAAAATATAAAACAAAATAGTTGTGTACTTGTGCAAGCAGAATAAAATAGCACAAGAAAGTTGTTTACTTATACAATTGTACCAAGTGATACAGTGAAATACAAGATTTATAGGAAACAGCAAGAGGATGTCAGTAGATAGAACATACTCATATTAGAAGCAGAGAACACATAGGAAATAGAAAAAAAGTTAGTCAGGGTTAGTACAAGGGCATAGCCAATGAGTACTGAGAAATTGTTTTAGTTTCTGTTTAAAAAGTGTTATAGAGGACAGAGATAGGAGTTCTATTGTTTTCATTGAGAGAACACTGAGGTTTCTCAGTCCCTCAGAAAATACTATGGGTTGTTACAGAAGAATTTTCCAGAACCTACACCCATTCCTACTGCTCTGTCTGCTTTAAATGGTGTGTTTGTTATTCCCTGCAGTTTTCCTGACAGTCAGCCAGCTGTCCCCAAAAAGGCAGGTAGGATGTATAAAGTTACTCATTCTTTTAAGTTTTATACACTATTCCCAAACTTGACCCAGAAACTATAACTATATCTGATCCCACTGTTGCTACGCACTTAGTTAATTCCAATCCTTACTCTTTTTTTTAACAATGGGAAAATTATTGATAGGTATAGGAAAAAGTATATACTTCTGCAACTTTGATTTTCAAAATTTTGAATTGTCTGGCCCATGTTTGTTCTGACAAATTGTGAAAGTATGAGGAATGTTTTATCTGCAGTTTCTTTTTGTGAGGTAAAATCTGCTTTAAATAACTTATTTCTTCTATTGCACAAGTCACTACTCATTGTTTACAGCATGTGTATGATTCTGTTGATGGCCACTGGTATTATTTTGACGAGGTTTGCATTACTGCATTCTCAAAACTTCTTAGATTGTGTTAAAAATGAGATTTTAAATTCTCCGTTGGATAGAGATTTAGTGTTTGGTCCCTCTGATACAGATGATAAAAAGAACAAGCTGATCCAGGAAATCTCTAAGATTTTTCAGCCCTCCTTCTCCAAATTTTCTAAGAGATTTTCTATCTCCTCATTCAATCTTGGCAAAAAAACAGAATAAACAGTATAAACCAAATAAGGTAAACAGATGTTTAAGACATGGCAAGGGGTTTACACAAAGAAGTCTCAGACCTCTGAAAACCAAGGACTACCCAACAAGTCTGAATGACTGTTCAATTGACCCTTTGACCATCTCTCACCCTGGCCATTTTTTTTTTACTTCCAGGAGGTCTGAATCTCCATTTTTCTCTTTGGTAACAGATTGTTTCAGACAAATGAGTTCTGAAAATCATTCAGCAAGGTTAGAGATGGCAGTGGGAGGAAACTCCTCCTTTCCGGGGGTCATTCCTCATCTATCTGATAAGACTCTTTTGTTTCCACATGCTGTCCCAAGGAATGATAGAACTAGTTCCTCCTTCCCATGTGGGGAAAGTTTTTTTATAAAATAACATTCCGAGTGTCAAAGAAAGAAAATGCTTGGAGGCCAGTTTTGGATCTTTCTTTCCTAAACCCATTTGTGATAGCGTCCACATTTAAAATGATGTCACTTCACAACCTGTTGCCTCTTGTTCCTCTTTCAACTTTCCTGGCAACACTAGACTTAAAAGAGATGTATCATCATTTTATTTATTTTTCTTTATTTATTTATTTTACATTTGTTGACTGGGCTGGTCCAACTGGATATATGTCTATTTTTATTGGAGGCCTGGAGAGAAAAGCTCCACAAATCAGAGTAGTATTTACAAAACACAGGTACATTACAAAGTTTTGGCAATCATTACATTTTATTGCATTTTAGCTTATAAATAAGAAAAATCCTAGTACGTAACAGCTATGGATATTCATACAAAAATGTGAAATAACATTATTAAACTGTAAAGGCACACACACATTATTGTTAATAGAAAAGTAACTAGCTTATACTAGATACTACTGAAGATTAGTATCTAGGGACAAGTGAGGTAGTTAGTCAGGGTTAACACAGGGGCATAACCAATGTGATTTAAGGTACGGTTTCAGTTTGCTTTTAAATTGGGTTACTGAGGACAGGGAGGTTAGGTGATTGGGGAGTGTGTTCCAGGTTTTTCCCACTGTATTAGAGAACAAAGAGTCTCCAGCCAAATTGTTGTTTTTACCTATTTGTACCAATAGTTTATATGATGAGCATAAGGTCTTGAGATTATTATATGGGGTGATAAGGTTAGTGAGTATTGGTGCATTTGTTGGTTGATACAGGATCTTGTGGGCAACTATTAGTTGGTTCAATAGTATTAGATTTGACAACTCTAACCATCCTAGTTGATTAAGATTGTTACAATAATGGGTTCTATAGGTTGACCTAGTTGCAAATCTGGCAATATTATTGTAGGAGATAGCCAGTTTGTTCAGATTGCTTTTACATAGTTTAGTATAGATAGGGGAGACATATAGTAGGGTTGAGATTAACTGGGTATGGGTAATAGTGGTCCTGGCTAGAGGAGTCAGAAAGGGTTTGATCCTGTATAGAGAACCTAATTTTTCTGTTTACTGTTTTTATAGTGCTGTTAATATGGGGCTCAAAGGTAAGGTTATTATCAATTAGTACCCCAAGTAGTTTTGTGGTAAGATCAGGAGATATGATAGTACCATTGCTAGATGTAACAGTAAAGTTCAGTGGGGAGGCCCTGCGGGTGGGAGTGAATAGTAGCATTTTTGTTTTTTTGGGGTTCAAGATGAGACAGCGGTGTAGAAGCCATTTCTCTACTGTGCTAAACATGTTTTGGGTTAGGGACTGAAGTTCTGATGGAGAAGTGGCTGAACATATTAACATGGAATCATCTGTGTATTGGATACAGGTAGCTTGAGGTATTACAGAATGTAGGTCATTTGTAAAAATAGAGAAGAGGAGAGGAACCAATATTGAGCCTTGAGGGACACCAAGGGCAATTGGGAGGTGGGAAGACAAGTTATTCTCCCATAGTACAGCCTGTTGCCTGTTATTTAAGTAGGATTGGAGCCACTGTATAGCAAGTGCATCCAGTGACAGGTTTTTAAGTATGTTTATGAGTAGCTAGTGGTCAAAGGCTTTCGACAGATCAATACAGAGGGCTGAGGATAGAGTGACATTATGGCGATTTGTATTATTTTATTTTCATCACATTTATATTCCTTCAGACTTCAGACATTTCTTAAGGTTTTGTGTATGTGGATCACATTATGAGTTCTCTGTCTTACCCTTTGGACTTTTCACTGCACCAACAATCCTCACAAAGTGTCTGTCTCCAGTTATTGCTCATTACAGGCTACATGGTATCAACATTTGTCCATATTTAGATGACTTACTTATATTTTCTGAGTCATTTTAAAAGTCTCAGGAATCTCTCTGCCTTTCTCTCTCTTGAGTGAGAGATCTCTTACACAAGCTGGGATTACAAGAGAACACTCAAAAGTCTTTCTTGACTCTTTCACATAGGACTGTGTTCCTGGTATGTCAGCTAGACACATGAGTTCAAAGAGCTTTTCATCTGCAGGAAGAAAATAGATCTTTATCTAGATCAGTGATGGCGAACCTATGACATGCTTGTCAAAGGTGGCACACCACAACATTTTGGGTGACACACCAGCGTTCACCTACACCCAAGTTACCAAAGAAACTGAATGAACAAATATACAAGAAATATGTGACCCTGCACTTATTTATTAAAATTCAGCAACAAAAAAGTCATTAATTGATCTTAATCAAATCAAATGCAACGTGTTCCATATTTTTTTTCAGTTCAATTCAAAATTACTATTAAAACTAGGGTAATTTTTGGTGCACTATTTTAAGCCCAGTTATTAGTGCACATATTGTTTTCTCTATTGTAAGTCACCAATTTTTCTTTTACTTTTTAATACATAGCAGTACACATGATTGGACTGTGTTTTTTTAAATAAATGAATATGGAAAGAATTATTTCTCTATTGTTGGGGGGGGGGTGATACACCAGCAGAGTCAAGATAGGCATTTTCCGAATATTTGACAGGCTGAGCCCAAAAGGTTCACCATCACTGATCTAGATCTATTTGTAGGGCTTTCTACTAAGATTTTGGTAACTGTGAGAGAATACCTCAAGATTTGGGGTTTCATGGCATCTATAATTCTCATGATACTCCTGACAAGACTCCACATGAGAAAGACACAGTGGTAGCTGACATTTCTTTGGTCCCAGCATCAACACCCTTTATCTTTTTAAATCTCAGAAGAGGAATTTTTTGGTGGAGACAAATCCAGGTCTCCCATTCTCCCTACCTGCCCCAAACATTCAGTCACCACAGACACTTCTGACTTTGCGTGAGGATCAGTTTCAAGAGGGATAACAGTGCTGGGGATGTGAAAAACCAAAGACAGATGCAAGAACATAAATATCAAGGAGATGGCCCTGATGAAGGACCTCAACAATCTGAATGATCTTTGGTCCCCAAGACTTTTTCAATTGGTTACAGACAATACCACAGTTGTGTTGTACAGGAACAAACAAGGGGTAACTAGGTCATACCTTTTTTGCAAAATAGCCATGTGAGCTTGGGATATAGCTTTACAGTACAATCTCACTCTACAGGCATTCTGAATTGTGTCAGAGCAAAATTGTGTGGCAAACAGGATGAGCAGGATGAGGGCAGACCCTTACAAATGAAAGCTGGAAAAGGGGGGGTCTTCCTAGTTTGATCCATCTGTGGACATTTCCTCAAGTAGACTTCTTTGCCTTCTCTCTGAGGAATCAACAGACAAGATTCTGCTCCAGGAGAGAAGCCCCGGAAGTTAGATACATTTTCTTCTCCTTGGACAGGAATGTTTCTTTGTGCTTTCTCACTCTTTCCACTAATATCCAGGGTGCTTCTGAAGATTCAGAAGGAACCCCACCAAGATCATTGTGGTTCCTCCCTTTGGGATCAGGCATCTCAGCTGTGGTTCTTTTGGAAATGGCCTGGGACAATTACCTCAAGCTTCCTCACAGACTGGATCTATTCACCCAAGAAAAGGGATGTTTGATACAACCCCAACATCAATCAACTCCAGATGATAGGGTCTTAATTCATTGTAGGTAATTGTTTTCAGAGTATGTGCAACAGGTACTAATGGAGGCAAAGTTTGCTATTATAAAATTATATAATAACAAAAGGAAAAGGTTTTCTAGTTGGTGCCAACAACATAACCAGCACCCATTTAGGGCTAGTTGTTCTCTGGCTCTACAATATTTCTGTGAGTTACTATCCTATGGCCTTTCTTATTCCTCCTTCAAAGTTAATTTTTCAGCCATTTCGGCATGTCTGCCCATGGATCCTCCCCTTTTTAATACAGTCTTTTGCCAAAATGTTCTTGAAAGGGGTTTTGCATAAATAACAGGTCTTCAAGAAAACTGATGATCCCTCCTTGGGATCTTTATTTTGTGTTAGAGAAACTAACACTTTCTCCATTTGAACCGGCTAGGCTGGCTGATGTGCAGTTCATAACAAGGAAAACATTTTTACTGATTGCTCTGACCTCTGTAATAAGGGCTTCTGAGTTGCACGCTTTTATGGTGAGTCAACCCCATTTCATTTTCCAGAGGGGCAGGGTTTCTTTGAGAACTAATCCTTCTTTTATACCTAAATTGGTATATGAGTTTACTTAAATCCAAACTATCCATCACCTCATTTTCTTTCCTGAACCTAAAAAAGAGGGACAAAGGATACCGCATACAATGGCTGTCCACAGGTGACTTGGATACTATCTTGACAGAACTAAATCTTTCAGACTGATTGTTAATTTCTTGTGAAGGTAAGAAGAATGGACAATCTGTGTCACAATAGACTATTTTATAACAAAAACTATTCCAGGTAGGATCAAGACCCACTCTGCCAGGGCCTTAGTGTCATTTATGGCTTTTTGGAAAAAGTTGGATTCTGGAAGTATTCCAGAAGTTGGTACTATGTTCTCTGAGCATTGTTTTACAAAGCTGTATAATTTTGATTTCTTCTTTAGGTCCATCTCAATATTCATTATGACCATTCCCCAGAGGTTCCTGAATTCTTCTCCTTCCATCTCCCAAATGTAGTAAGCTAAGGTAATATACCAATATATGGTTGTTATGGTTGAAAGCCAAAGGGTACACACCACATACCTGCTTTTGACACAATTCCCCACTCAGTCATAGTAGAAAGCTAAATAAATTGGGAATAAAATATTTGTCTCCTGCTAGATTGTCAACTGGCTCATAGCTAGGATGCAGATATACAAAATGATGAAAGTTACCTAAACCACAAAGAGACCAATCACCAGTGGAGCCCACCAGGTTTCTTTGCTGACAACTCTCCTGTTTGGCATCTACTTTTCTGAAGTAAAATCCAGTACCAAAGGCCTCTGGTTGATTAAGCTTGCAGATGACTGCATGCTAAGAACAGTCACTAAATCCTCAAATGACTTACCTATCCTTCTAGAAGGTTTGTCCCAAATAAATAACTGGTACCAAAATCAGGGACTGAATCTAAATACCAAACAATGTATTAACATATCCTTTGGGAAATCATCTACCCCAAACTGCCATGACACATACTTTTTTAAGGTTCCAAAGATCTCAAAATAAAGAGTTATACAGTATGTGTATGTATTTCCCATATCTAAGCACTGATATCTGAGACCCCCATCTAAAGTAATGCCACTGATGGGAAATGTTACACAGGAAATTAAGTTCATTCATGAAAAAGAGTCAGGAAGAGTACTATACAAGAATGTCACATAACTTAAGGAGACTATTGGCTAAGGATTCTTCAGAAAGAAAGGAATGCCCAAATTCTGAGGTCCTATTGCAGCAGGGTGAGCACGAGATAGAGAGAGATTTTGCATGATATCTCCTGAAAGGATTAGGTGCACATTCAGCTGCCTTAATCCTGGTTCTAAGGTGGTCAGTCCCGTCCTTATGTACTGTGATCTAGTTAAGTATGTACAGCAATGGTTTGCTGTCCATGCAGTACTTCAGATGAGGATCTGTATTTTTCTTTGTTGTTGTTGCCCTAGCATACTGTCCCAGCCATGGGGAGGACACTCATTTTTAAACTTTGGGCCAGAGGAAGTCTCTTTCCTTCTCCCTGCTATCTGCCTTCCTCAAAAATGTTTATCCTTTTCCCATTTTGAGGGTGATTTCTGGCAGTGAGATCATTTCTTTCTGAATAGGCCTTGTTTCAGTGTTAAGTATCTGTGCCTTGCAGACTGTATGATACATTTTTCTTACAAACACAAGGTGCAGGGTTGGAGTCTCACAAGGGATAATTGGCTAAGCTTAAAATGATTCGCAAGGGCAGTTAGCTTAGTACTAAACTATGAACTATTCTGAGCATAGCATACTCTTAACCACTTCATTTTACTTAATTTTTTTGGCTCTGTCCAATATCTGCCCTACCTTTATCATATCCAGTCTATGACATTGTTATTCTGCTACTGTTATGTATTTGAAGATCTTGTTGGCTACTGTTTTGGAGGGAGCTAACTACTCTATGGCTTTTAGGAGCTTTGGGTTGTCTGCTGCCACCAGATACTTTGTTATACAGACTCCTATTCATGAATTTCTATACCAATCAGTTTCTCTCCCTTTATAAGTAGTTCTCTTCATTTTCTGTTTCCTACAGTGTACTCTCTTGACTTAGGATTTCTGTGTTGCTCCATTTTGTAGAGCAAGGAGTGTTATCGCTGCAGAAGCTGACCCTTCAATAATTTAGAGCTTAAATTTATGTCTCAAATGCAGAAGTGCCTTGAGCACTTTTCACACTTCTATTTGCTACCCTTTCTTCTTTCTATTCCATTTATTTTTGAATAAAGACTATTATCCTCTAGCTGACAGTGCCTCTGTTGGGTTATTGGTTAATGTATTTCCCCGATGCATTTTAGTTAATATACTGTTGTCTTTGCAACTTTCAATTAGCTGCAGAGTTTTTCTGTCACTCGCCTTGCACCTTAGATTGGATTCAGGCCCAGACAGGCTCAATTGTTGTCTTGCTGTTGGAGCATCTTTTCTCTAGTTCCTCTTAAGTTATTCTCTGCTTAATTTCCAGTTTCGTTTTTATTATTCAAGACTCCAGTGGCTGGATGAATTATTTTCTTTATATTAGTTCATAGGCTGGTTCTACTTTTTTGGCTTGCTGCAGGGCATATTGACAATGCATTTTTTTCATGTAAGCTTGCTAGATCCCTCTTCATTCTTGAGGTTCATTGTTCCCATTCATTTACTTTGTCCCATTTTAGGCAAACTCTTCCTGTTTACTGATTTTAGGCTGTCCATTGTTCTCACATCTATTCCGAGAACACACATTTTTTGCATTAATAGTTCTCACTTTCCTCCAGGGATACTAAATATCCTACCGATATCCACATTGGTTTCACTCTGACAGTATGTTGTGAACTGGATGTTGATCCTTGGGTTCAGGATATACTAGTCCGCTCTTGTTATATGTCATAATGAATGGTAATATTGGTCTTCCTTTTCCTCATGAGACATTTGTTGATCAGATAGTTACAGTTTAGTTCCTTATGGAGATGCTATCTTTTGTAGCAAGCTTTGCAAATATTACCCAACAAGTTATTGCTAGGATTTTGTCTTAGAGGTAGAGGAGGACTGACTGCTCCAATTACATATGAATGCTATGCACTTATTGTAATGATAGATGTGAAGGACCAGGTCTGTCTTTCTGTATGACTCCACTCTCCTTCCAAATAACATTTTAGTAGGAGTTTGGAAATTGCTCCAGAGAGCAGTTCTCAGAACTTTCTGGCTCAAGTGTATTTCATAAGAAGGACTAACTCTCCTTCAATGATCAAAATACAGAGCTTCGTTTCCTTTGCATCTTAATGAAAATATTTTACTCTACTTTATAACTGAAATTAAATTTCCCAAGTGGTGTTATTTCAATTCTGTTTCCACAATGTTATGCGTCTGTGAATGTTTTTACATTAGACTTCTCTCACTCAGACAAGACTCTGAGTTTAAGGAAGGAGCACAACCTACTAAACTTTTACTCATATGTGATGCAACCTTAGATTGACAAGAACAAATAAGACAATGTTGCAAACCACTTCAAGTAAGGTGCAAAAAAGGCGTACACCCCTCTAAAAATTAACATGGTTTTCATGGTGCATGGTTCTGCAGGCGCTGTTATGTGATTTGGATTCTTGTCCAGTTGTGCTTCAATTGTTTGTGACTGAATCATCAGCAGTTAGTTCTTAATTATTTATATTGGAAGGTGGGTGTGTAGGCTATGTTACTGAATGTGTGCTTCATATCCATCAGGGCATACCTGCATTTTTAAACTATACTCAAAGGAACATAAATCAAATGGGTTTAATAGTATAGAAAGAATAAGAATGATGTGAGCTGTGCCGCTTGGAGTTGGTACCTCTGCAGGCAACATCTAAACTCAGAGGAAGACTTCCCATGGTAAAGAACACAGCTTCAAAGAACTATAAGATGAGAATGATATCATCTTAATGTCCCAAAAACACAAGGAGCTTTACTTAATCATGCCCAACATTAGTAAGTAGAGTCAACAGGCCAAAGGCTGCAGCAAAGCTAATCGCCTTTAAGAATCCTGACACAGATAAAAATCACTTTTTCTTCAAATGGAATAGAGGCAATCCCAAGTAAACAGTTTACCATCATCTGTGCTAAGAATGGCCCTATGAACGCTCTTGAGATGCAAGATACTTATTCTGAGTGTCTATTCAAAATGACTCTGATGTGTATGGAATATGTCATTCCTTGAGTCACTGTTTGAGTGCTGTAATTGTTTTTATTTTCATTGCAGATGTACAAGTCTCCTGAACTTGAAGGATTCTACTAAGCTTTCTATGTTATCTTTGCTGAGGTGCTTTTACCAGTCTTAGTGTAGGCAAGGAATACTTTTGTCAAAGAAAAGGTCCCGCATTTAACTAATGAGAATCATCAGCTTCACACTTCAGGCACCCTAATGCTATCAGAAGTCAAGAATGTAAATTATTTGTGATTTGTCAGGAGACTGGTTATTTTATACTGGTTTTGCATTTGTACATGCAGAACAATCTGACCTTGTTATACAGATTAATTTCAAAGAAGTACAACTCTTGTCCTACCTTGGTACATTAAAACATAGTATTCAAGGGCTGCATTTATTATCCTTGAGATGCAAGCATTGACTTTAATTAGGGTATTATGAAAAGGTAGATAAAGGAGTTTGGAGGCTCACTATCTGAAACCATAATATCAAAATGCTGGACTACAATACTGAACTCCTGAACTTGTCTCCCTGCAGGACCCATGCTAGTACTCTTTTCTTGGGTTCACACATTAGGAGGAAGCAGTATTCAAGATTTTTAGACATTGCAGTCTTCAGTATTTTGATCTTTTGATATTTTGGTTTCAGTGTTATGGGATTCAAGCATGTGATCTACAATATTGTGATAGTAAATTGGGTTTGGTTACCTACAGGGTGTTATAGACATCAAAGGTATATTTTGATGGTTCAGTGCCATACTGCTGGGGCTTTTTTCCATCCAATACCACAACTGAGTAGGAGGGACAGTGTCTTTATATAAAAATGTTGTTTCAGAAGTTTAGAAAAGACTTAGAGTAAAAGGGTATAATTACTAATGGTACACTTTTATGGAGGAGTAACTTCTTATTTTTTTTTCTCCAGTCACATTTGAACCAGCAGAGTGGATGCAATTCACTTTTCTGGTGTGTGTGTGTGTGTGTGTGTGTGTGTGTGTGTGTGTGTGTGTGTGTGTGTGTGTGTGTGTGTGTGTGTATCCTTAAGAGTTGTGAAGCAGAAAGAATCATTCAAGTATTGAGTTTCATAAAAACTAGAGATACAAATTTCTAATATAGTCTCATACCTTTCAACTGCATAGATTTTCGCAGAATGTCCAGATTTTCTCCTCATATTCTTGATCTATTTCTGGCAAATCATTGGTAAATTATTGAGGTTTGAAGTCAGAGAATAATGACAGATATTTGCGTTTCAGACTTCATAACCTCCGGAAAATTCATGCTAATGCAAAACTTGTTATTCTGTCAACTTTCTAAGTTTGTAAAAGCAATATTTAAAAAGTGTCCCTATTTTTGGTCCTTTGTTGCCCCATTATTTATGGCTTTGTCCAGATTTCTTGCTCTAAGAGGTTGAGAGATATGTGTGATGAATCTGCAGTCATAAGTATAGGCTACTGATTGTCTTCTATTGTCTAATTTGGCAATTTTTTTATATACATCATATGGCAGTGAACATATCAGTTTTGCCAAGGATCTTATATATTTATCATACTCTAATTTCTCAGGGATGAATATTAAATTGTGAAACTGTTTTGAGAAGGAATTTATTTTAGGCAGAAAAGCAGCCAACTCTGTTTGGGGCTTTTCATCTTCAGCATATAGAGGGTGGGTATCTTCCATTATTAGCATTTATCTTTGTCATTTTGATTAGCAAATACCTTCTATTTTATACTTGCAGAGCAAGTAGCCTAAGAGGAGATTACTCATGAACCCTTTTTATTATGTGGATCAGTTAGAGTTAATTATATTGCTATCTGGATACTGTATATTAGGTGTGGTGTAGCATTCAATCCATTGCTTATAACTATTACACATGGTATTTCCCGCTGTTCTCCTACAATGAATACTTCTCTTAAATAATTTGGAACAGCGGTGATAGGGAAGTACTTTCATCCATACCTTTAGTGACAGTGCTTGATGTGCTGGTATTTAAATTCAAATAAATGTCAGTTGACCAGTGTCAAACTCTGTCATATTTGCTTTCTGGAAGTATACTCTCTGTCTAATATTTTATGACTGGAAATAAATGGTATTCCCGTATTCTGGGTCATTTTAAAACTAGCTTCATCAGACTCCCTTCATTTTTCCAGCTAAGATATATATATATATATATATATATATATATATATATATATATATATATATATATATATATGGTTTACATTAATTTCACTGAGTTGCACAACATCAGATATTAATTGAATGAATGCATTTACTTGAATGCTTTAAAAGTCGTACCATATTATGTTGAATAAATGTTAACAAAAAGAAAGTGCCATTCAAGCATGAGAACTTGACGTTCTGAAGTTTGCTGCACATGGGTCCCTATCAGTTGATCGAGCCTTCAAAAACTGCAAAAACTTTTGACTAGAGATCACAGTACAGTTACCCTTTAACTCACTGTAGTGTGATCTTGGAGTTGGTATATATAATTTGCAGGGGGCCACATGGGGGGATGCAAGTGGGCTTGCTCCCTCCCAAAATCATATAAAATGTAGATTTTTGTGTTTGTTTGTGGTTTTGTTTTGATGTTTGAGTACCTGGAAACTCGAGCATCTGACATAGACCCTTGCAGACTTGGTGATTTTGGGCTGTGTTACAGTTGTACAATTTAATGGAATTGCGAATACTAGCAAATGTCTACCATCACGTTATGTTAAGTTTGACATTGTTTCTATTTGGTAGCGTAAAATGCAGCACATACATTCTTTTTTTTTGTTTGTTTTACATATATATTCTGTAGTTCAGTAACATGAATGTAAGCCATTTTATATATATATATATATATGTGTGTGTGTGTGTGTGTGTGTGTGTGTGTGTGTGTGTGTGTGTGTGTGTGTGTGTGTGTGTGTGTGCGTGTGTGTGTGTATGTATATATATATATATATATATATATATATATATATATATATATATATATATATGTATGTATATAAACTGAAACCTTAGAAAACATATGGGGATGGATAGAAGCGCATTCTTCTGTACAGCTAAAACTGTCTAATCAAAGTTTGGTTATATCCTAGTTTCATCTTAATCTTGAATGAACATTGTTTGCTTCATTCTCACACTAAACTGCAAAGTTTTCATCCTTTTTCTGCTATGCTGGCAGCTGTTGTAGCAGTTTGTCTCATGTCTTGTTTCCAAAATTACCCAGCAACTTCACCATTAATCTCTCCTCTACAGCACAGACTGTTTATTTTAAAATATAGAGGTCATATGTACAAGTAGAAATAACGGGAACTGTATTAAAAATTAACAGTTCAGCTGGTTCTGAAAGTGACAGATTGCCTTTATCCTTTTCTTTTGTTTCTTTCTTTTTCCTCTCAGTAATGAATCTTATTATGTTTTTCATATATTTTCAAAGTGCTAGTGAACACCAGAATATCCTCTGTAAAGTGCAGTTGTTATAATAGGATTAAAATCCCTTTGATTTCACTTAGCAAGTGCTAGTTATGTCAGGGCAGTGTTAAGCGGCATTAAAAAAGGCATGCCAGATATAACGTAGAAATACATTTACAGGAGCTATAACCTGGAAATAGATTTACAAGCCCGAATCAAATCAGATATAACCCAGAAATACATTTACAGGCCCGATTTAGAGATAAGATGACAACACTGTTTAACATATGACATTCCCTGGGATTCATTAATGCCTGCACTAAGTGTACACCATTGAGTAACTACACAACACAAGCATAATTCACATCTTCTTCCTCCTAATTTTAGTTTTCCTACTAATTTTCTTGCAGCCTTAGATAGCGAGGGGGATACATAAAGGTTACCAGAAAGTGTAGACTACATGTACACTTACTGTAATCTTTCTCAGTGACTAGATTGCACAACAAATATGGTAGGGATGTTCTTGAATGCGGATTATGTACACTTAGTTTACTCAGTGTAGTTGTCAATGAATCTGACCCATTTGCGATATAACTGAAAGTATGTGGCACACTTGTAGAGTTAATGAGAAACAAAGGGCAAATGCATCTATAGAGATTCTGAACTGTTTTTATTGCATTTATTTTAGTCACTTTAGATTAACAAGCAAAGTAACATTTGTAAAGCTGATATATTTGCTGCTACCACTCCCTCACTCTCATCCACTAAATTTCCACCCTCCACCTCTCCTCCTACTCTCACTTCCTCCCCATCTTCTCTCCCCCCCAACACCCCCTCTCCTCACTCCCCACTATTCTCATTAAAACCCATACCTACTTCTACTATAAAAAAACTCCTTCAGAAACTAAAGCCTTGCACTAATGCTCCTGATAACATCCCTTCTTACTTTCTTAGCATAGCTGCTGATGCAACTGCCTACCCCATTAGCATTCTAATCAACCGCTCTATCCAGGAAAGTAAAGTTCCACAAATCTGGAAAAAGGCCTTTATCATACCTTTACATAAAGGTGGCAACAATAACAGTGTGACTAATTTCCACCCCATCGCTATCCTGTCTCCAATCTCTAAACTCCTAGAAAAGTGTATCCAAATTCAACTCCTACCACATCTCTTAGATAATCACCTACTAACCCCCACACAACATGGTTTCAGACCTGGTCACAGCACTATGACAGCCCTCCTCTCCTTCCTTGAAACTGTAAACAAAGCCCGGGACTCTGGCCTTATTGTCTCTACCCCACTACTTGACCTCTCTAAGGCCTTTGACACTATATCACACAGCCTGCTTTTAACAAAACTCTCAAAACTTAACCTATCTCCTTCATCCTTGAACTGGTTCTCCAGCTACCTGTCAAATAGATATCAAGCAGTAAAATGGAAAAAGGCAACCTCCTCATTTTTAAATACCCCAACCGGAGTTCCCCAAGGCTCCATATTAGGTCCTCTCCTCTTTAACATATTCATAAATAATTTCCGTAACTCTATCCCATTCTCAAACATTATCCAATATGCAGATGACTCAACTATTATCTGCTCGGCCTCATCTATCCCTACACTCCTCAAGCTTACTCAAGACGCTTTTTTAACCACAGAGCAATGGATGAAAAGAAACCACCTAGCACTAAACGCCTCTAAAACCAAATTAATGGTATTCACCCCCTCTAAAGTCACCTATTTCGATAGTAACACATTCTCTATTACTAGTCAAAACAACACACCTCTGTAACCGGTCTCAGAGACCAAATTACTTGGTGTCCAAATTGATAACCAGCTCAAATTCAACTCCCATATACAACTAAATATCAAAAAAACCCATCAAAAACTTGGTATGCTCTATCGGCAAAAGCACTACCTTACACCTGCTACTAAAATCACTCTTTCTACTTCCTTTCTTATTCCCTCACTTCTCTATGGAGCACCACTTATAACTAACATACAGTCCTCTCTGAAAATACAACTCTCCTCCTGCTATAACAAAATTGCCAAGTTCGCTACCAGCCACAAGTCCTCCACCCACCATTGTTCCTCTCTCCAACAACTACATTGGCTAGAACTACCCAAGCATCTCACCTATACTCAACTAACTCTTGCACACAAGCTAATTTTCAACCCCTCCCTCTGTCCCTCCCTGTTTTCTACCTTTAAAATGCACCTACCCAATAGAGTATTAAGGTCTAACAACCAAAATCTATTAGAAGTCTATAAACCAACTCGTCCCACTGGCAAAAATCTTCTATAACATGGTTTAGCATGCCTCTGGAACTCCCCACCTCCATCAATTCGTATCACCTCTAACCATTTTACTTTCAAAAAATCTCTTCATTCATATCTAGTATCCCAGTGGGAATGCTCTTGCTTTCACCCCACATAACTAACACTGGTAATTTCCATCTTCCTTTCCTTCCCCTATTTACACCTGCAATATTCCCTTAGAATTCCTCCTATCTCATACACTCTTAGTGTTATTGTATCCACTAGAATACACCACGCTGTACCCCTTACGTGTAGGATTGCTGATATGTAACTGTACTTCTCATTAATTACTTTGAAACATTCCTTCTTTGTTTGTACCACCTGTAAGCTACATCACTAGTTTGTATTATTTGTAAAAGTTTCATCTCTAGTTTGTATTAGCTGTAATGTTTCCTCTACTACTTTGTAATTGTTTGTTTGAATCTTTTACTCTTGTATAATTATCATGTTTAACCTATTGTAACTTTGATTGTTTGGAGCTTTTCTCCCCAGGACTCCATTGAAAACGGGTTCTCCTTGGCCCAATGGACTATCCTGGTAAACCAACTGCAAATAAATAAATAAATAAAATATTTATAGAACCATTTGTATGAAATCACTTTAGGCATACTTTTCCTTAGAGTACCAAATTGTGGAATGTTGTTAAAAGATTTGTTGTTTAATTGTCCTGAGGGCACGCTTAACTTGTTTTATTTCTAGATGCTTTATTTTTGTTTATTTCAAGTCTCTGCAAACTATAGAATTAATCATTTCAAGCAGCTTGCATGTACTGATTCATAAAAAAAAAGGCTGTACTCATGGGTGAGATGTACCAGTCTCTGAATTTTGCTCTTGTAAAAATGTTGTGCTTATATCATTAGTATTACTAGAGGTTTCACAGTGATTAAGCCTGATTATGTTTCACTAGCAACATTATCTGTTAGTATGCCTTTTTTTCACTGGGCTATTCCCACCACACCTAATAACACTTGACAACTCTCATGATTACGTGACCAGCTCTATTATATAATGTCAAACACTTCAATATCAACCATCTTTATTAAACACCAAATACACACATGAAGTACTACCATAACATATAGAACTGGGCAGTGGAAGGCAGCTAAATCTGTAATGGCAGAGAGGGCTCCCCTCCCTTTAACCTGCCCTTATATAACCTCCCTTACCTACTCCACCTCTGTCATGATCTCACTTAACCTCCCCTCCCCTCGCCCCAACTTTCAAAACTTATATACGTAAGGGTACAGCCCAGTGACAAATTAGTCTTCCAAGCCAACTTAATGGCAGATTATTAACAAACTACTTAAAAACCAGTAAAGCCTTACTGTATGCCTTCCTAGTAGCTTCGGACCAGGATTGCTGAACGAGCCAGCTTGCCATTCTTAACCAGTCTCACACACCTTCCCAGGCAGAATAGCAGGGCTCACCTGAGCTCTGGGTGCCAGCTGCTGAAACCTGCAGAATGGAAAATGGTACACACTATCAGCCAAAATATTGCATTGGCCAGGAATATGCTTAGCTGAAAAAGAAAGGTTAAAGTTTAAACAAAGCAAGACAATCATCCCGAGTAATCCTTGTACCTATCTAGATTTTACTATCTTCTTAGCCAAAACTTGTACAACTGCCAGACTATCAGAGTTAGATATCCTCATTTTACAAAAGTCCTCTCTGTGTACTACCAGTGATACCCAAATTGGCATAAATTCCAAGAAAGGGATATCTCTTCAGTGCTCATCCATCCACCTCTCTGGCCATGCTTCAGCAAACCACTTGTCTCCCAAATAAGCTCCCATACCTTACCCCCCCACCCACAGCACCTGTAAACAGGTTAATGTCTGTTGAAGTAACACAGTCATCTTGCCAAAAAGACAGTCAAAGTGCTGGAGAAATGGAGAAACTCCAGCCAGATTGACATGTCTTCCTTAAACTACCCACCTATTCTTACCCAATAATGCTTTTGCTTTGCATCCCGCAGCAAACTGGCTACTGTTCTCATAAGTGTACAACCTAGTCCTTCTGCATTACGTGCAAAAGTAAGGAGTCCTAAAACCTCCATCACCTCATTAATCCTCATCTTTTCTCTTCTCACTGTGGACTCCACCTTACCTCTCACTTTCTCTACCTTGTCATGTGACCCTAAAAAGGTCAGTGTCTTGGCTGGTCCCTCTATGTTTGCTTAGCCAATGGTACCTCAAGCTCTCCAAAGTCTTGTTCAAACAGCCTCATTTCCCTGGCCACTAATTCCTACCCTTCCTTGATCAGCAAGAAATCATTTAAAAAATAGACCAACCCCATGCCTATTGCCCTCTGCTGCTTATCCAGTGCAAAACGTTGACAAACCTTTTTAAAAACTGGAATGTGTGACAGCACAACAAATAAGCATAACATTATCAAACTAAAACTTACTATTAAAATGCATGTCCAAGATAGGCCAATTATATTTTTTCATGACAATAACCTAAATGCTAACTCAATATCCAGCTTTGCTAACTAAGGAGACTTAAATGACCTGATCATTCTCATTGCTTTATCCAAAGAATAATGAACATCAGTATATGACCTATCAGTATGGGCATTGAAAGAATCACCTTCTGGAAAGGACAAATGATATATTAACATAAATCCCCCCTGGAGATTTCTTAGGCGCCAGACCCAGTGTAGATATTTGGTATTGACTAAATAGAGGAATTTCAGAGGGACCTAGTAACGTACCAGCAGACAACTCATTGTCCAACAACTTCTGCATTATTCCTACTTTCCCTAAAACTGACTTTAAATTCTTACAGGTATGAACTGAGACACCTACCTTAGATTTTACTGCAAAATCACAGTGAAACCCATCCACCAGCTCTTGAGCCACCTCCTTATTAGGGTAACCCTGAAAGAGATACTCTAACTAACTCCTGTTAATAAGTGAATGCACCGGCCCACAAGGCTGTAGATTTACCACTATATGTAAAAATGCGTGGTATTGAATCATACACTTGTACACTAATGCTATTAATGGCTTATTCTGTGTCAGAATTACTTTCTAATCTTTATTTTTGGAAACTATGGCAGGTAAAATCAGTGTGCTGACAAATGCTAATGATATAAGGTGCACAAATGTGCATTCCATCATTATTCAATAGAGTTTTACAGCATTAACTCATTCATTCTGGAGCAACTCAGAAAAAGCTGCCAGCTTAATTCCACCATAGGAACAACAGTGTAGCCTGAGCTCATTTTTCAGAAAATCTATTTCTAATACCACACAGAAATCAAATGTTCATAACTCTTTAACTATAAGAGCTAGACTAAAAATGTAAACGCGAAAGTTGTTCAGCAGACACTGACCTTTTCAACAGTGTCAATGTTAATAGTGCGTATCAAAGTCATTATTAAATATTTGACAAGGAATGCTGACATTGTGCATATTTTTCACCTTTTTGGAAAGCAAAGCACAATATCTTGATAAATGTACCATGCAGACTCATATAATTTGTATTTAATGTGTTTGTATGAATGTCAGCTTTAAAATGACACCTTAAGTATTACTATGTGATGCTCCTTTACAGAGATATTTACAGAAATATTATTAATATATTTCTCAAAATTGATAAATAAACAAAGCATAATATCTAATCACCTGTAACAGATAGGGGCTACATATCAGTGTAGAAGTTGTGAGTCTCGATGTCAGCTTGAAAATGATGCATCATTTGTGTCATCACCATTCTCCCTTGCAAAGATATGGGCATAATAATGAGAAGTATTGGAAATGTATACTTTTCATAATCCTACAAGACTAAACAAACTATGATATCTGTACATGTGTACAGTGCACAGACACATATCTTTTACCATGTTGTAAGGAGTCACACTGTCTTCAAAATGAGGAAATACTTGGCACACTGACATGCTCCCTTGCAAAGTTATTTACCAAAATATGAAAAACAAATCATAATTTCCATAACCTAAGTCCGAAACAAACTTTAATATCTGTACATGTGTATAACATACAGATACAGATCTTTTACCATGTTGGAACTATGAATACTGTCTTCAAAATGAGGTATTACTTAGCACATTCAGATGCATCTTGCAAAGTTATTTACCAAAGTATAAAAAAAATCATAATTTCCATAACCATAAGTCCGAAACAAACTTTGCTATCTGTAAATATGTACAACATACAGGCACAGTTCTTTTACCATGTTGGACCTATGAATACTGTCTTTAAAATGAGTTATTACTTAGCACATTCTGCTGAATGGGTACATGTAAAGAGAAAAAGCAAGGTAAGGACCGCCACTCTATTAATGAACCTAGGACAGGCATGGGACTTCAGTGGCATGTAAGGCCAAGGCCATCTCATCTGTTTGATACCTGTGCTGGCTGCCCACTCAGACAGCTGATACCACTAGAGTCTCACAACTTCCTTCAGTGTCAGCAGTCTGTCTTACTTATGCCTTTTCTCTTTACAGGTGCCCATTCAGCAATGGACCTAAGGGATCAAGTTCTGTATTACTAAGCCCTTCATGTCATCTAAACTCTACACATTCCTGATATAAGCAGAATAAAAAAAGTATTGCAGGATGGTTACTGACATATTCGATGTACATGGTAGCACTCTCCTGAAACAGTTGTTCTTTCTCAGCATCTTCACCAGCTCCTTACCACAGTTATTTGCCAAACACAGAAAAATATCATATTTTACACAACACAATTCATAATATTTTACTTACTATACTGGTACTACTTGGTCATGGGTGTTTTCCATTCTTCTCACAAGCTGCATGTTACTAATCCTGCATAGCTCTCCTCATGCCATTGTGGATGTCAGTCAAGAACAACGCAACGCCCTTCTCAGTTAGGTGAATGCCATCCCTTCTGAACAGGTGAACATCTTCTGTGGTGATGCTGTCATGGCAGATTGTAGCTCCACCAACCCTGTGCATCAAGCCATGCATGAAGCCATTCTGCAAACGTCTGTCCTTGTGTGCCGCCCACTGACTGTTTGCTGTTTTCCATATCTGTCAAGGAATTATGTCAGACCACACAAAATGAGAACATGGCCACCAGGACTGTAGGTGTTCAAAAATTGCTGTGATTTGAAACTGTAGCCTTCTGAGTGGTTGACTGATGATATCATTCCCAATGTTCAGCACAAGAATGTCGGGCTCAGGTTAGATGGAACACTTCTCTTCCAACTGCAGTACTCCACTCCAATGCATATCTGTTCTTGCAATCCAGTATACCTTCACACTGGTTGTGGGGAAGCTCAATTTGTACTGGTTTTCAATTACAGAGACATGACTGGCAGCCCAGTGAATGTAGGAATGGCCATATACCCGCACTCTCACTAGTTGTTATCCTGCTCATGAAGTCATGTCAGTGTCAGGAGGTGGACAAATCTGCACAGGAAAGAAAATGCAAACAGATTACTACTGATGTTTGACAGATATGTATATCATATACATTACCTGGTTAGTCCATCCAAATCTTTACTCCTATACACAGGGGCAGTATTCTTTTCATAAGGTACATAAGTGGTGATGACGCTGCAGAGGTATATACCTACCACCCATGAAAACACCAAATTACACACAATGACTGACAAGGGAGCACAGAAAGGGTACATGCAAATGGAAAAAGAACTGCCACTCCACTAATATGCCAAGGACAGGCATGAGGCTTCAGCTCGTGGGTGTCTGAAGTGTCCCATACCAGTGCTGGCTACCCACTCAGACTGCTGGCAGCAGCAATGACTCCTGATTGCATGTAATGCCAGCACTCTGCCTTACCTCTGCCTTTTCCATTTACATGTGTCCTTTTGGCAATGGCCATAAGGAGTGAAAGGGTGGAGCTAATGTAAACCCTCTTGCCCTGACCTACATACATTTACTACACCTGAAGGGAGGGAGACTGAGTGGAGAGCTACACCAAGACAACATGTGAAAAGACCAAGACTGACCCAGGCTTTGCCTTTTTGCATGTGTCCTTTCCTGAAGGGAAACACTACATCACAGTGGCACCCCCAAGGCCATGCTTATCTAGGACAGCAGCACTCTGGGACTGAGCTGAAGAGTCTCTAGGTTCCCAACTTGTGATCCAGGTGGATCATAAGATCCATGGTGGCTGAGTATGCCCTCCATGATGCATCCACCAACACAAAAGCAGTTGACACAAAAGTCTGAAGAGGAACCTTCCTGGCCTTGGTGCATAAGAGCTTGGCCAGTAACTGACAAGGGGGCACAAAAAGGACACATGTAAACAGAAAAGCAGGATAAGGACCATCACTCCACTAATATGCCAAGGACAGGCATGGGGCTTCAGCTCGTGTGCATCTGAAGTGTCCCATACCAGTGCTGAGTAACCACTCAGACTGACTGCTGGTAGCAACAATGACTCCTAATTGCATGCAGTGCCAGCACTCTGCCTTACCTCTGCCTTTTCCATTTATATGTGTCCTTTCAGCAATGGCCATAAAGAGTGAAAGGGAGAGCTAATGTAAACCCTATTGCTCTGACCTACATACATTTATTACACCTGAAGGGAGGAAGACTGAGTTGAGAGCTACACCAAGACAACATGTGAAAAGAGCAAGCCTGACCCAGGCTTTGTCTTTTTGCATGTGTCCTTTCACAGAGGGAAACACTGCATCACAGTGGCACCCCTGAGGCCATGCTTACCTAGGACAGCGGCACTCTGGGACTGAGCTGAAGAGTCTCCAAGTTCCCAACTGCGAACTAGGTGGATCATAAGATCCATGGTGGCTGGGTATGCCCCCTGTAATGTATCCACCAACACAAGAGCAGTTGGCATAAAAGTCTGAAGAGGGACCTTCCTTGCCCATGGTGCATAAGGGCTTGGCTAGTAACTGACAAGGGGGCACAGAAAGGACACCCTTGAAACCATGCATATCCAGGAAAGCAGCCCACTGGGGCTGAGTTGGAGAGGTTCCAAGTTTCCCACACCATCCAGCATGGTCCTAAAATGCATGATGTTTAGGTATGACACCCAGTGTCACACACAGTACTCAGCACAACACTCCAAGTTCCCCAGTTCCATATGCATACACATCTTGATTTGTCTTGTGCATCGCATAATGTGCCTTTCCTGTTGTCAGTAACCCACAAGAAATTTATGGCCGTGAAACTCGCCAAAGCATTCGACACACAGGTTGATCTTGCAAGTTGGGCACCCCCATGATGGCTCAGCATGTTAACCCTTGCTAGTACAGTTTTTGCATCTTGATTTACATAATTTCACCATAAAGTGGGAGTCATGCTCAAATCAGCTCACAGCCTCTGGGACAGTTATCTCAGTGCATCTTTTTCTCTTGGTGTAACTGACAAGTAGATGCAAGACTAGGTTCCTTTGAAACTGTAACTGTGTTGCTGGAATAGCACATCCAGAGTGGGACAGTTGCTGGTGACTGTTACTTTCATGGAATATAATTAAAGCATTGACTATGGCCACATCCCAAAAGAACCAGAACAAGTACAGCCACCATTTGTGGGCCTTTCTGGCAGTGGGATACTGTGTCCTGAGCTAATCTGCTTTGTCCATTCCATTCATATAAGTGTTGTACATGTTTACAACTGGGGGGAATAGCACCGATGCCTTGGTTCCATGATGCTTTCTTCTGTGTGTGCTGGAGTCTACCAAGGTTGGGTTACAGTTAGTTGACAAGAGGAATACTGGGTTGCTATCCTTCCATTCAGTAGCTAGCAGTGGTCCACTCTGCAATTGATTGAAGTAGCCACAAGTTGCTTTTCCAATGGCCTGTCTGTTGAATGTTAAAGGCCATCCTGACCTATTGGTGCGGATGGTTCCACAACAGTACAGACCATTTTGCAGCAATTGCTGTGCCAGGGGGGTTGAGAGGGTGGCCTAATGGTTAAGGTGGTTGCCTTACAAACACAAGGTGCAGGGTTTGAGTCTCACAGGGGATAAATGGCTTGGCTTAAAATGGCTCGAAAGGGCAGTTAGCTTAGTACTAATCTATGAACCTATGAACCAGTGAAACAGAGGTAAAGAAGTTATCAAAGTAAATGTGGTGCTTCTTGCCAATCAGTCTTCTAGTTAAGTCAACCACAACTCGGTGTGCCAGTCCCACCTCTGTATTCTGCTCCACTTTTCCAGTGTATACCTGGAATTAATGTACATACCCTTTGGTAGAGTCTGCCAACATCCACACCTTAAAGCTATACCTCTCTGGCTTACCAGGCATAAACTGTCTAAATGTCAAGCATCCACAGAAGTTGACCATGTCTTTCTCTACCACCACCTCACGATGCACATTGTACAATGTCCTGCATGTATGAAGTACTGCATCTAGTATTAGCCGTACATTATGTAGTTTGTCATAACCCACAGAGCCCTATGGTAGGCTCAGGCTGTTATCGTTGCAGTGGAAATACTGCTGAATTTTTTCAAACCTGTCTTGGGTCATGTACTCCGCTGTTGGGAAGCGGCCATATACATGGTGTGTTTCCCAGTACTGCCTGTATTCAGGAACATGTACAATAGACATGTATATTCTGACACCTAGAAATGTGAGTATATATCCTGGGCAAACAGGACTCCACCACGTATCAACCTTGCCTACTGCGCCCTGCCTCTGTGCAGCATAGTGATTGGCTTCATTGGCAATAAAGGTGTACAGCTCCTTTGGGAACATCAAATTCTTGAAATCCATCTCTGTGCTATCTGAGCCCAAGTTGTTTACTGGGCCTACTGGCCCGGCAAAGTCCTCAATGTGTACTGTTTGAAGGTGTTTTTCCCACATGATCTTACGTGGTGGGCATGTTCGGCGTACCTTACTGGGTCACTTGGAGCAGTTGGGAATGGACAGTGCTGTAGGGTTCTGAGATGGTGCTCTCTCAATGTCAGTACCAATTGTACTGCATGCAGTTGTTAGTGAACTACAAATAGACATTCCCTGCTGAGTCACAACCATATCATTGCCTGACAAGGAGCTACTTGGACTCATATCTAGTTGATTTTCACCATTCCAATCACCATACTCTGGACTACTTTCAATGTCATGTACAGTTGAAGAAACATTCACACCCTTGTCAGCACTTGCAGTGTCATGCACTGTGGAGGACTTCACAGGTGTGTCAGTCATACCATGCGCTTTCTTGAACACAGATAAAGGCAATTCATCATCTGCATCAAACTATGAATGCACTGGGTGGCCATTGTGTGTGGCCCCCTTCCTTAGGAGTGCAAGTGGTACCTCATCCTCGCTGTCATGGTCAGTGTCATAATTAGTGGTCAGGTCTGCTTCAGCAAGTCGTAGTGGTCTTTCAGGAATGGCTGGCACAGGGGCATCATCTGTATCACAGGCAATGGCCTTCTCATGCAGACGTGCGAGTGGAATGTCATCCTCTGTGTCATAATCTTCATCCTCACTCTGGTTGGTGTTATGTGGTGGCTCAAGGTATATGCCTGTGTCTGAACCACTGCTACAGCCATCAGAGTCTGTTTCCTCACCCAACAGGTAAATGCTGCTTGCTTTCTCCTCAACAGATGGCATCTTCATTGGGGGATGTGTTGCTTTACACTTGAAAGCACACCTGAAAAACACAAGGGCATATAACATTCTGATGTAACATACCTGCACAGAGGCACGTGAAAAGCAATGCACCAGAAAACTATGTATTGACTTGGTGATATAGGAAATTACTACATGATACAATGTTCAGTTGAAGTACTTCACAAAGATATGAAGCCTATATAACCACAATCAGCAATGGCAAGTAAAATGCATTGTTTGTTATGGTAAAAGTAATAACAGGGATAAGCAGTCCTATGAAAACAGCAAGAACATTTGCTCGTATCAACAAAAAAAAAAAAAGGAAGCTATTCAGCCATGCACACATACACACACACACACACACACACACACACACACACACTCACACACACACATATATATAACTCTGTGTGTGTGTGTGTGTGTGTGTGTGTGTTGTGTGTTTGTGTGTGTGTGTCTATATATATATATATATATATATATATATATATATATATATATATATATATATATATGGGTCTAGGACTAATGCTCGAACGGCCATTTCACCGAATGTGAAACGGCCGGGCATACTTACTCAAAAGTACTTTTCACCGAAGAAGCACTTTCACGTAAGTATGCCTGTTGTGGAGGTCGTACTATGGTGCAGATAAGGGAAAATTCCCTTTTCCCCACTATATTGCGATCTTGGAGAGAGAATATTAAAGTAGGGGGTGCATGGGGACTTGCCCCCCTTTTTATTGTTTTTTAATGCTTTTTTTTTTTTAACACGCTTTAACAAAAGTGTTTTTCCGGTAAAAGCACTTTCATTAAAGTGTGTTCGGTGAATGTGGATTCGGACTATTGAACTTTCGTTCAATAGTCCTAGATCCATATATATATATATATATATATATATATATATATATATATATATATATAGGTAGTTAGATTGAATGTAAAAGTAATATTTCAAATTCAATGAAAACAGACATCATTCAGAACTTCTCTGCCTTAGAAAATAAATCCACAATGAAAGAAAATGCATCTGGCCAGTGGCGGCTTAAGTTTGCCTTTGGTCTGTCGTCAAATCATAGGCCATGTGCGCGCATCTTTAGAACCATGCAAACATGCAAGAGTTATTTGATTCACATTCCTGATTGCATAATAAGGTACAGTGCCTGACACTAAGCAAATTACTAAAAATGTGTTAAACCTGGATAGTGCACTTCACTGTCACACACAAACTTCAGCCACATAGCACAAGAAATCTGGACAAGGCATTACATACCACACACACACACACACACACACACACACACACACACACACACACACACACACACACACACACACACACACACCAACCTCATAGTGCAAGATATCTGGACAAAGCATAAAATAAATAGGGTTAGACTATAAATATTGCTGTCATGCACAAAAAATTGGTAGAGTAACAGGATTTTTGTTAGTATACATTTTTCTAAGGAATAAGAAATCCTAAACTGATCTTGTCAGATTGCCTCCCAGAACAAGGATAACATTACGGCTAGTACATGACTTCTTTTTCTTATGTTGTCAATTGTCATTCTATCCTCAACCTTCTGGGGCACAGTCCCCAACTATCTTAGACCCTGGGTAGCTCACCAAATTGATATGCAAGTACTCTTAACAGCTGAAATATGCCTCACAGATATCACCCACAAAGATAGGCTTAAATATATTTAATAATAAATAGTAAAACAACAAGACTATAATCAGTAACTCAACAAAACGACTTCACAGTTCTGAAGCACAGGAAATATTGTAGCACAACAGGGCAGGATAGTCTCAAGTAAATAAAGACAACATATGACATTAAATAGTCATTTCCTTATAAGTAAAAAAGTAAATGTAAATATATATTCCTCCACATGCACACAAAAGGCAAATCAGAGAACTCAAGGTACTAAATAACAACATATATATTCATATCCTTCATACATTGTATGACAAATCCTGCTATTCTAGCAACTTTGTAAGTTAAAAAGAACAAAATTAAAAAGTATCCCTGTCATAACTCTCAAGTGTCCAGATTTTCACAGGATGTCCAGATTTTGCCTCGTACATTTATTACATTTCTTGGAATTGTACAAATGACAGAAAGAAACTGGTGTGTGTGTGTGTGTGTGTGTGTGTGTGTGTGTGTGTGTGTGTGTGTGTGTGTGTGTGTGTGTGTGTGTGTGTGTGTGTGTGGAGGGGGGATTGCAATGACTTGAAGTAGAGAAAAACACAAATTTCCGACTTGTGCATTCATCAATGTAATAACAACTTCTACTTATGTGAATAACAGTGACAGCTGCTGAAAGTTTTGCCTGAAAAGTGATAATGACTGTGCTATATTGTAGCTTCACTGTGATAATGATGTGCAAAGTTATGCATGCTCAGACATAGGTGATAGTTGCTGCACATAACATAGGCATTCCTCAGCAAGGTCAAGAAGCAATTGCTGGTATAAGTTAAGGCCCTCTGTAACCCTTCCAAAAAGTATTCCTGTGCAGCAGTCATCCAGATTAGACTACATGTGGGAGCTTTTTAATTTCTTATGCCAAAATTGGAGCATTTGGCAAACACACTTTTCCTAGAGCTGAAGGATCATCAACCTACTTCTACCCTATGACCAAAATATTTAAAAACATTTATACAACAGATACTTAAGCACATTAACAGCTATGGCCTATGTGATGCACAGCATGGCTTTTGCAATGCCTACAGTAGTTTTAAAGCCACTTATTGCAAACTGAATGAGAGACTTATTACCACAAGTCTGTTTGCTGACATGACAAGGGCTTTAGAAATGATCAACCATACCCTTCTTCTCAACAAACACAAAAGACTCATCTTTGGAGATAACACTATCTGCTAGTTTTTCGCTTAGCCAAGGAATTATCAACTATTCCTCCTATACTCTTAAAATTTTAATTGGAACATAATACCTTATGTCACTGCAGAGGTGTCTAGGCCTAACGCAAATAAAATAATGTAAGACTGAAGGTTGGCATAATAGTTTAGGTGTTTACCCTACAGACACCCCTAACCTGAAACATCAGGTAACACAGTGCTAAAGACAGTGCAGCCCATGCAATCTTCATTTCCTTTTTGGCCAGACAACCACCAGAAAATGGGTATAGACAATTCACCCTGGGGATCACTCCAGTGGCTCTATTTGACAGAGGTGCTGGGAACTAAGGTCGGGTGGCACGATGCCAGGGTAAATCCTATGGGCTAGGCTTGTAAAGGCTCCAGGGCCATTAGCCTAATACACATCTATGAACCTAAAAATTCAACTGGATGGATGGAACACACACACTATGCACGGATCTAGGCACGTCAGTGTGAAGCTCAGACATTCCTGCAGCTAATGAAATTGCTACTAAAACTAGGGCTTTCTAGGAAACAACTTAGAAGCCACTAAGCAGCTGGCATCAAACTGAATAGAATTAGTTTTGCAAGACAAAATTAATGTCCCATGGTGGAAGACAGCTGGATTCAGTATCCAAAAGTAGTTATATCACTTTCATACCCATAACTAGTCTGCTACCATGTTCGTGTCTGAGATAATGCAAGTAAGCGATACGAACGCCAAGGTCCCATCAGAACATTTCTATTCATCTCATTACACAAAGTTAGCAGGTGTATACAGAGGGTTTTCATTTGATGCATTATTTGACTCATTTGTTTGTCTAAGCTCTGTGTATCCTGTTGGTGCTAACAGATGTCTCCAACACTGGTACACCAAGGCATCACTTACAGCAGAGGGTAGCTAACCCAAATACATACTGTTGCTATGGGATATGGTGTGGTAAAGGAAATGGGGGGGGGGGCACTTTTGCTGCTTCCACCAATTTCACAGGTACTACTGGCTGCTGTCATGTGCACCCTGGCTCAAGGAATTATGAGGACAGAGACTAACATGCAATTGAGAGCACTGAGAAACACTCAAGCAGATCCTGCTTTCCAGAAGCTGAGGCTCCCAAAGAACTGGGTCAGCTATGTAACCTTACCCTTTGACAGGAAAACCCTTCTCCATTCTGTATCAAATGGCTCCCCAGGGAAATATTGGTACTTCCCTGTAATATACTTGGTTTTGGCATATTTGGCATATTTAGTAAAAACTCCAGGTTGGAGAGACAAGGATAGTGCATCTAATAGCTCTAGGCATCTACCTCACAAGAAGTTGCTTGAATGAGATAGTCAACCAGTTATCTCTCAAATCCTCAGGTAGATATGAAAGGGCAGACATGTAAAGTGTAAGTGGTAATGCCCATCTCTGACGCTCAAGGACTGCTTGTACTCCTTGTGGATGGGTATGTGCAAATATATATAGGTCTAGGATCATTCAGGACCTTGAGGGTAAAAATGTGGGGGATTACACACCTGACTGTAAGCAGCAACCGATAACATTTCGAAACAACCTCACACTTCATTTGCATTCCTAAGTTGTTTTCACTCCACAGACACTGCAACATTCCAATACAGCTGTTATCAAGGAAAAACAATTACTGGTAAGGGGGCAGATATACATGTGCACGTTACTGAACCCAACTTCTTTGGGCAAACAGAGATCTGTACACCACAGTTATAACAGCATGGGGATAGTTATTTGTGGGTGCACATTTTATTACTGTAATTAGCACTGCTGTGTTGATCAGAAGTTGTCACTATATTTTAGTTCTAATTTTCTATGACTGTATTACCACTACTCCTATATCATCAAGAGTGGGAATGTACAATAAAGGGGACCGACCACAGCCAAGGCTTAGCTACTACTGCACGTTTCATTTAGTACAGTACATTAACTATAATCATAAAACTTTCAGTACACAAGAAAAGCCCAGTCCTCCAGTCAAAAACTCACGATATAAACAAGCAAAAACGTGTGTTCGGAATAAAGAAATGAGGCATTAACAGGTTTTGATAGCACAAAAACAAGGCACATCCTCACACAATATATGCATTTGAATACACTCCTATAAAACCAACAAGCAAGTCATTCTTTGTATTAGCGGTTTCTACATTTATTTCAAAGGCTGCTGGGTTAATATTTACTTCTGAACACTATTTTACAGCACTGATGCCAGACAAGTGCTTTACACTAAACAGCACGACAGAATCTGGGGTAATACAATTACTTAGACCTCTCTGAAAAATTTGAGGGATCATGAGCCACTAGTTACTTCATGACCCAAGCAAGTTAACGGAGCTTTTCGTTACAAGCACTAAAACACATGTTAAAGTTATAACTAAAAATATATATATACATATATATATATATATATATATATATATATATATATATATATATATATATATATATATCTGATCCACTCTAACCACACAATACACCGAAATCACTTCCAAAAATAAAAAATACAAAGTTTAGAACATACAAATAAATTGGAAATTCCCCCAATACCTCTAAAGCTTTCAAATTTCTCATTCCAAAATCCGAATGATCATAAGGTATATTAAAACATTCCATAAGTGTGCCGACCAATTAAGAGCGAGTATCTGTAAAAAAAAAAAAAAAAAAAAGACGCATAACAGGTCGAAGCAGCATTTAATAATTAAAACAGTGATGAGCCTTTTCTACAGATTGCAAAGACAAACCTGTATCAACAATATAGGCTGCATTTCTCCTCAGTGATTAACTAGTAAAACAAACCATGCCAGCTCAGTCCATTTCTTTACTAGGGGATGCCAAACCATGCCAAAGTCTAAAACAACTTTACATCATAGTCCTCATCAAAGCACAACCCGGGGCAACAACTAAGCCCCTCACTACCAACCCACAACTTCACATAATACATAAAAATGACGACCACCACCCAAACGGCTACTAACCAATGACTTACACAATCACCCCCCAAAAAAAGTAAATAAATAAACAACCGAATAAACCAACACAACTATTTATAATTTCCGAAAACATACCTTACTTCTTAGCCTTTGGAGCCATATTGAAAAAGGCACTAATGCATCTTTCCAGTTTATCAACACGTACCAAAAATAACAGCTGATAAAAGTACAATTAGCCTAAGGTAACTGCTGACAAACTGCTGCCAATGAACAATTAGCCTTGCTTTCATGTGTAAACTTTTTAAAGATAAGATACATATGAAGCTTTAATTTTATTTGCAAGGTTTGTGATTAACTGTGAGGTCTGCATTACTTCTACAGGATTCACACCCCTTGTTGAGACTGAAAAAGTTCTCAGACCAGCCAGTTTTCGCAGACCAGAAAGGGAAAGTGGGCAAATAACGTTAACTAAACTGACTCAGATTTGAGAATATGATACGGAGAAAGTACACACAATATATCTCAAGCACTTAACAAAATAATCACCACTTAATGCTGCCATAAAATATATACTCTGATGACTGTTAATCGCACTGTGCCTCACCCTGTGCAGAACAAGCTTACTGAGAGGAAAAGAAGATAGCTATTGAGCCGAACTGAATGGGAAGTCCTAGTAGTGCTGAAAATAAAATCCAGTAGCAGGTAAAATCTCCAATTCTTTGCAGAAAGAAAAGAAATACCTGCTGCTGGACCCTCTTTTTATTAGGTGAAAACAAAAGAAATTTAGGTGAGGGGAGGAGGTTTTATGCAAGTGGTGGTTTGGATTGCAAAAATCCGATTGTCTGCCACCACTTGCTTAATCAAGAACTTTTAAAGTGGATTTTCTACAAGAAGTTTAATGTGAGCTTAATGTAAAAATATGCTGAATCGTAACTATATAAGGTAAATTAAACATTCAGTTACAATTTCAGCATGTTTTACATTAAGGTGAACTACAAATCTGCAGTACACTTTCTTTCGCTTGTGGAAGGCAGTCGGGGGTAACAGCTTGCAATTTGTATCTTCGCATGGCGCACTCAGGTTTAAGCACAGAGGTGCCATGGAAAGGTACTCAGGGTAGCTATTATATCCTTTAGCTCAAATGGTTAAGCAATATGCTGATATAAATGTTTCATGAATATGTGTGGGTCGAATCTCAGTGTAGCCTATTTTGGATGATATCTTGGCAGTTCAACCTGACTTCAAATTCTTACAGGTATGAACTGAACCACCTACCTTAGATTTTACTGCAAAACCACAGTGAAACCCTTCTAGCAGCTCTTGAGCCACCTCATTATTAGGGCAACCCTGAAAGAGAGACTCTAAATGACTCGTGTTTATAAGTGAATGCCCCGACCCCCAAGGTTGGTTTGTAGTCGAAAGGATGACCCCTTTTAGAAGCTCTCTGTCACTCCTTCCTCTAACCCCAGTTTCCACTCCCTGTCCTTGCCCAGTACCACCCCCATCATTTAACAACATGTATGTCAGATCTATACTTGGTTGTTGCAGTATAGACTTTTACACATCTAGCATGGCCGGGGTGCATTGGCACCTATAGCACTTAGGCCGCAGATGACTATGGATATCTCCGTTATCCACAAAATCTCTATAAACATCATACTTCTGTTCATTATTAATATACCCATGTTACCTATGCAATTTGAATTACACAATGTTTTGTTATAATGCTTTAGTTGTTTTTTCATTAACTGCCCTCCTACCTAAATCACATGTGTATGTATCTCACAGATGAACAGGAATTCCTTTAATGTGTATTATTTATGTGTTTCAAGTGCTGTTTAATGTTTTATTGCAAACTATGACAGTTGGAGCTTAGACGTATTACAATCGTGTTATATTGCTGTGAGTTATGTGCTGACATGCACTCACAACTGGGTACTTTTTTGTTCACATGAACACCATGTGGCAGCACTTGTATTTTTCTTTTACTTGCCATGTAATATACACACACGCAGCATATTTTACTATTTGTAATTCTTCTCTGCATATTCATATATGTGAGTTTTTAACTTCTACCAGTCCATGCAATTACAGTCAAGAAGGATTAGCTAGGCAGGTAGGGTTCAGGTTTTTAATGCAAACATAGCTGACAGATGTAGGCTTGAATCTCAGTTACTCCATTTGGTATACAATCCTCTCGTGTGTGCAATACTGCAAGTGACACAACAATGACTGCATATGCAAAATGTGATATTGTATTTCACATTAAGGCTAGATGGCATGTAGTGCTCATTATTTTTTTACTGTATTGTTTCTGTTCATAGCACTCATTATATATTGAAGTGAAACAATCTTTTTGGTTCTGTAATACCTCAGGTTTTTCTGTTTGCATGTGATGAAGAACATGGCTGAAACTGTGCGTTGAGCAAAGTGCAATACACACAGGCTCAAGGACCAGTGGAAGGAGAGGGGTATGTGTTATCATCGTCCACCTTTATATCACCAGAAATACTCCTAAAATAGTTAAAACATCATGCTTAAATGTGTATACTTTGGACTTTCAGGCATACTAATGTTAATGCCAGACTACCCATAATGCATCTGCAAGATAAGCATAATAGCCATTGATTTATTGTGAATAACAGCAATCTGTACACACATTTAAGTTCAGTGTTGTCTTAAGAGTTTTCAACAAGATTTTTATTGACACAACCTAGGTGACAGACATCTGGGTTTAACTGTCATATTTATTTAATTGGAGTGCTTCACATATAAGGTGCTTGTACTGTTGCTGCTGTTTGACCAATGGATTGTAGCAAACGTATCTATCTAGCAGTGGTTCTCAGTGAATGTTATGTTCTGCATAGACTGACTATTCTTTTATTGAATGGGTATATGCTGTCTCAACATTCTGAATGCTGCTGGCAGACATTTTCTGGCATGTACTTCAGATACACAAGTCTTGTAATTCTGTGTAACTGTCCTATGATGGTTTTCTTAATATACAATCATACCCCTTTACTACCATTGTTGTGCCAGAGGTCACTCATGCTTTTCTGGTGTCTGATGTGTTACATTGTTACATAGTATAATCATGATCATCAATACATTGTTTTAATTATGTCTATGTATATATATATATATATGTGTGTGTGTGTGTGTGTGGGTCTACTGCTTTTCATCGAATACCACGTATACGAAAAAGAGCAGTAGACCGCTCAGTTACATGAAAGTGCACTTATTCGAAAGTGCACTTTCGCAAACTCAGCTTCAACAAATGGATCGTACCACAGTGGAGGACAGCAGGAAAACATGCTATGTCCTCCATGTTGGTGCAGTAGTTATGGACCTTAGGGTTAGGGCGCGGGTCATGGTAAGGGGATAGCCCTACTAGCTATCCCCTTACTATGACCTGTGCCCTAACCCTTAGGTTCATAACTACAGCACTAAAGTCAGTAGTAGCCCATTCGCTGAAGCAGGTTTCACGAAAGTGCACTTTCGATTAAGTGCACTTTCGCGTAACCCAGGGTCTACTGTGTGAGTTTGAAGAAGTGTATTTTCGAACTTATACAGTAGATCCATATATAGATAGTTAGGTTCATAGGTGTGTACTAGGCTAACAGCACTGGAGCCTATATAAGCCTAGCCCAAGAAGATTCCCAGTTCTCATAACCCAGTGGGATGACTTCTGTCTAACCTCAGATCTCTTTCTATACTCCAACACTTTAATACCCTAATAACTTTCCAATGTTTGGTTTTGTCTGGGACATAAAATATTTTAGAAAATAAACTTAAAGCTGTTAGTTTAATTCTAACAAATACTGATGAAAGTATACTTGATTACAGTAATGCAAGTACTGAAGTATAATCTGGAAAAACACTATGCTTCTCCTCCTTAATATTGTGAAATACTGATTGACGTATTTGATAGATGAGGTATAAGACTTTCTGGTACTAAGTGACCTGAAGTTCCAAAACCAGTCAGATGTTACTCTTTTCCAATCATCCAGACTCCTTCTGGGATTGTGGTAGGCAGAGTGTCTACATTTTGACCACTTTTATGATTCTTTTTAACCTGAAATCAAGAAAGTAGATAATCTAGGATATCTTTCTTTCCAACAATGTGTTCTGATGTGAAATACAAGTTAATTTTTATACTGGTGAGAATGAGTAATCTCAGAACTGAAATCACCCAGAATTTTTTAGATGTTTTCTAAGTAACAAAAGAAAAAATCAACTGCTGCCATGTTGTCCAAGCTAAAAATTGTTTGTTTTTAAGCAGTTTCTGATATAATAAGTAATAAAATCCAATTAAGAATAATTTCTAAAAAGTATATATATATATATATATATATATATATATATATATATATATATATATTAAAACCATAATAGAACTGTAGATAGTGACAGTGATGCATTGTTTAGGGACAGTTATGTGTGTGTATGTGTGTGTGTCTGTGTATGATATAGTGATGCCGCCCATTAACCATGTTGCATTGCTCATCTCATTTGTTTAGAACGTTTAAGTGTACCACTACTTGATCTTCTTACAGTATATTTAGAATAAGCATATTTTACTCATGGTATGTCAACATAACACATTACTTGTGCATGATAATACATTTTAGTGGAAAATTAAATGCCATACTGATACCTCAACATAAATGTGTGAGAGACACATTGATTAGGGAATAGTGCTCCATATAACTAAAGAGTTTATCTCAGAGTCTGTGACTGATGGTGGTGTAAGGTCTATATAGTGACTGGGTTACACCACCAGCAGTCACATTCCTAAGGTATGCTCTCAGTATCACTGTTAACTTGCACTGTAGCAAGTCTTTTGAAATGGGGCACCATATCAGTGTTGTATTCCAGATTGACATGGCATACTTTTCTTGAGATGTAATGATCTAGCTGTCTGTGTGCTGTGTACATGTGTATTTTACATGCAAACTAATAGCTGATATGTCATGAATTAAACAAGTAAAAGCAGTATCCTTGTCTGACAAACTGTCTACTGCATGCCATTTAAAGTACTGGAGTATTATACTGACATTGTATGATGGGCACATGGTCTACACATGGTCTTCTATGCATGTCATCCGTATATGGATGTTAGGACATTGGGAAGGTTGCATGATCATGTCAGTATGCTTGCTGTTATCACAACTTTGTGTTTTTGTTACACAAAGTATAAATAAATGTTATGGGCCATATATTTTGACGATTACGTTCTAATGACAAATGTACTGTATTGTGAAATATCTTCAGCAATCATCTCACATGTCTTGTCACAGATGTTTTGATAATGTTAACAGCATATCATATACTCTTTCTTTACCATTATGTAGGTGCATATCTGAGTGTGTTTTATTACAAACCTGTTTTGCACATGACTGTGATGTATGTTATACACCATTCATGCCCTTCAACACATCAGGTTACAGTTGCATAAGGTCATATAGTATTGTAATAGCACATACATAATAGTTACCACATTTAAATTGCTTAAGTTTGTATGACAAGTTATCTGATCATTGATATGGGGGAATACTTATTATGTATGTATAATGCTTTTCTCCTGTGTTGAACTTTGACAGAGCTGGAACCCATTGCAGCTCACCAACTGTATGACAAAGAAGTTGTGCTAGACCACTGCCAGGCAACTCTAAGTATGAGGACCAGGATGATGACCATGACAGGGATGGTGGTGACAGTGATACACCAGGACCTGCATGTGCCATTCTTCCTGCTGATAATCCCAGGAGTCCAACACCATACAATGAGATGATTTCTGGGACTATATCTGGATGTAGTGACAGATATTTTCCAGATGCAGACGAGGGACCTGATGGACAACTCCTTTTAGGACATGGTACGGACCATGTGCCACTCACTCCAGGAGATCATTGGAGAGACCATTTGTGATGTTCAACCCCATCAGGGTGGCCCCTCAGGACCATAAGTATTGTCTTTGTGATCCACTTATGTAATGCTGCTATCATTATGTTTTCCACGTCCAACTATTTACAGTATAGGTACAGCTATGCAGACAGCACATATTGCTGTCATATATTTCTGATATATATCATAATATACACTGCACATATCATATGTGGCATTATGTTGCTGCTGTAGCATGATATGTTACACATGTGATAACCAGTAATGTTTACATAATCATGCTCTGAATACTGTGTATATTGCTCCATATGGGAGTGGATGCTACGCCTTAGATATGTATGTGTGTGAGTGTGTGTACTCCTATGCATATAGTGCAGCATAATATTGCTATTTTGAATATAGTCTGGCCCTGTATGTAACACATATGACTTTTGTAGTTATCACAATGTAAGTGAGACATGATTGTTCTGCATGTGTTGCTCCAGTATATACTTACATGGGATGACAGCAACCCCCATACTATATTATTCCCATAGTTCTCAAAAATTACATTGAGCTGGTATGTTTATACATACATAATATCCATGTCTAAGCATTGCAACCATTTCTGTATTGTTTGTTGCTATCTTATGTCTGTTCAACATCATGACAAGTCCTTGCTTATGTGATTTATGTAACAACTCTCGCATCTCTGTGATACATAATATGGTGCACAAGTTAATATTGTACCAGTACACCTACATGATGATGATAACGTAGACAGAGATAAACATACACATAACATATAGCATGTATATGTGCAACATGTAGGCTAAAGTGTAAGCTATTTTGCCATGCTGTCACACTACCATAATGGCCTTGTGTGTGGAATGTACTAGAAATATTGTGCCATGTTGTATGACATTACTGTGACTGCCCTAAATGAGCATGCATTCTTCACATAGTGCATACACAGTCAGTGGTCTGTTAGAGAATATATAAAGGTGATGATTTCTTTAGCGTCATTCATGACTCCTTCATTTGTCCATATCTTACATTTGTCTATAAACAGTCCTTCTGATGACATGCATACACAGATTTGCATACGTCTGTGTTTATGTATTTGTAGTACATATGCACTGCTTTACAGTGACATATATTTGAATGATTGTATTATGATCAACACACAGCCGCCCTTGTAATATATGACTGGTTACATAACTTATTCCATTCCATTTTTATGTGCTGCACTTTTGTTTACAGGACTGTCCTTTGGTAAGTTGTACGCAGTATGGTGCTATTTGTATCTGTCAAAGTGATTGTGGCACCTGTTGTATTATGTTTACATGGCAGTATATATATATATATATATATATATATATATATATATATATATATATATATATATATATATAGAATTATGATAATCAAAAGTACTTTTCTTGAGTACCTATGTCACTTGCTGTTTAACAGTTGCACATTACAGTGTTTTTGTCATTTGTACATAGACGTGTTTATAGTCATCATGAATCTACAGTGTCCATGTGACATACTTTGGTCCTTGGCTTCACTGTAGCTTTGGAGGACTTGCAGCCCACCCTATTTTATTAACACTTGCATGTGCAATATGCCTCCTTAGCTATTATTCTTTGTTGACTTTCTGTTGCTGGCATTTCCTCACTGATGTAGGACTGTGTTGTCCATCTCCCTTCACCCTTACAGCTTTAGCCTACATGTTGCACATATACATGCTATATGTTATGTGTATGTTTATCTCTCTCTACGTTATCATCATCATGTGGGTGTTCTGGTACAATATTAACTTGTGCACCATATTATGTATCACAGAGATGCAAGAGATGTGCACAAAATCTGGTGACATTTGATTTGATTCCATCAGAGTTCAAGTTGTATTTGTGTGTTGAGCACTGCCTGGTGATTTGTATGTGTCCTGCCTATGCACAGGCTGGCATTCCATAACTGTCATTACACACACACACACACACACACACACACACACACACACACACACACACACACACACACATATATATATATATATATATATATATATATATATATATATATATATATATATATATATACATTTGCTTTATATTCCATGTCATTAGCTTGCACATGTTTACTGAAACATCTTTTTGATTAAATCATCTTATTCCATTGCATGTCACACATATATATTGTAACCCATCTGTGTTAACTCTGACATGCCATATGTTTTTGACATATGGATCACATTTTGCCTATGTTAGAGTTGTGTACACTTGTTTGTGTATTATTCATTTATTTATTGGCATTTGTTTCCCAGAAAAGTCTGACTTGATACAGATACCCTTTATCAATGGAGGCCAGTTGAGAAAAGCTCCAAGGTTATAAATTTAATGCAATCAATATTTAAAATAACAAATTTTATAATGCAGTTTCAGTGAATACACAGCATAGTAGTTAGCATAATAAAATTTGTATTGATATTCACAAACACTAATATACAAACATTGTATTAAGAATTTACAGATAGAAAACTGGTGTGAGATAGGTAGGAGCAATTTAATTAATAATTTTCAATGAGCTATTACATGGAATAAGCAAGTTTAAGTGTCAACAGAGAAGAAACAATGGAATGGTAATTTGGTTGTACAAATTAAAAGTAGGAATAAGCAGGTTAAGTGATTTAGTGCTTTAAAGGCAGGTGTAAGAAAGTGATGAAGGATGTTAGGAGAAGCAGTGTCCCAGATGAAGAGCAGGGACAAAGCCAGGAACAAAGAGAAAGTCTTCTAGCAATGGTTTGAAAAGATGAAAGTTGTAAGATAGACCCAATTTATATTTAATTCCAGGTTCTGGCTACATTATTGTAATAGAGACTGGCCCCAGCAGCACTCTGTGATTTGTAGACAGTCAGCAGTTGTTTATAATTTGATAATGAATAAATAAATAAATAAATACATGAAGCCACATTCTTGCTTTGCTATGGCACTGCAGTTTGATACTGTGCTTGGGTGTTTGACTTTAGCATGCAGGATTGAAGGTTCCAGTCTGCCCTCCACCTGTCTTCTCCTAAATATACTTAACCCTGCTGTTGCTTATCTTACGGTTACACTGCTATCAGCCTAGTGGATGATTGTTTTCAATATCCACTGTGTATGGAAATTACTGCACTCCCCATTTAGCTTATTCAACACACACCTATCATCAATCATACACATTCCAGTATGACTATTACACAGTTTGAGACATCTCATTAATGAGTTGTGCATGGATACATATGTATTTATGCATGGCAGCATGGCTGGTATGCATTAGCACCCTGGTTGTCCATTTTCCTTCACCTGTTTTGTACAGTCTATGTGCATGCTGTCAGTGTATCTTGTACTTCCAATATTTGCCTGTCATGTTTTGTGAGATTGGTTATATGTTTATATGGATCACCTTCATTTGCCTGACAGTTCATTTGCCCGACAGAAATTTCAGGCAGCCCAATTACCTGACAGTTCATTTGCCTGACAGTTCAGTTGCCCAACAATTAGAAAAAGGCAAATAAAAAGTATATGTCCTTTTCCTCACAGTAGTGTGATCCTAGTGTGATCCTGGAGTTAGAATATATAGTTAGGGGGTATGTGGGGGGGTTTTAGTGAACAATAAAAAAAACAAGCTGGACAATATAACACCAAAGTAAGTGGGAGGCTTTGCCCCCCACCCCCCCAACTATACTAACTTCAGGATTGCACTACTATGGGGGAAAGGACATTTACCTTTTATTTGCCTTTTTCTAATTGTCGAGCAAATTAACTGTCAGGCAAATGAACTGTTGGGCAAATGAACTGTCAGGCAATTGGGCTACCTGAAATTTTTGTTGGGCAAATGAACTGTCATGCAAATGAAGATGACTCATATATACCTGCTCTTTTGTCCTCCTTCTGTTTCCATGTCTTTTCTGTTTTTTCTCCCACCCCAAAAAAATGGAGCCTATTCTTACTTTAAGAAAATTCATGCCCCCTCCAACTCTCTGTAAAACCTTCCTATCACCTTATATCCTCTGTCAAACCTTCCTATCACCTTATATCCCTTTTTCTGTCCATCCTTACTCACCTATACCCTACATCTGCTTTTCTATCACCCTACAGTAGACAGCCGATTATCTGAATGTCGATTATCCAAAACGTCAGTTATCCGAACCCAGTCCTCCAAAGTTTTTGGGTAGGAAAAATCATAATGTCTGAATATGTAAACATTAAAAGTATTAGCTTGTGCATGTTTTTTGAACTTGAAGCCTTTTTGTGTGTAAAAAATATTCTTTATTGTCTACTGGACTTGCTGAGTAGTTTAAAAGTATCCTCCCTGAGTACAAAAAAAAGCAAGATTTTACAAGTTTTTTATCCAGTTCAATGTATGTTTAATTATCCAAATTACCCTTGGTCCTGATTAGTTTGGATAATCGACTCTACTGTATTTCCTTGTGTGTGTGCATTTGCTCCCTAAACGTGTCCTGCACCCATTGATAGCTATTGTTAGCTATGGTAAAAGTGGCCGTGATTGCCCTTCACCTTACTTATTTAATTATTTTATTTTATTAGAAATGTTGTGGATTATGCCAGATTCCTCAAATTGTAATGAATGTATTTATATATGTCCATCTCTGAATTATGGTGATATCTGGAATTGTTTGCAGATATTTGTCACTTTCCAGACAGACTGATGCACATTTCTATTCCTTTAGTAATTTTCACTTTTTGCAATAAGTTCCATTAAGCTTGTATACTTTTTGCAGATGTACATTGGTAATGCACATATATAGCTCACTTTAGGAACAGCTTTTCTTGGCATATTGATTTGAAATGACAGCTTGAGGTCGCACTGACATTGCTGGTTATGTTTGCTTTGCCCCAAGATATTCTCTGTACATTGAGGCATATTTGCATATTACTTGATTATTTGCAATTTTTTAGCATGGAAATCTGCACACTCCACTGGATTCTGCAAACGTTACAGAATCCAAACATTGTGTTTCTAATTTTTCTGCATCTACCACTTTTGAGGGTAAAACTTCCATTTAACCTCATTACAGGTGATGCACTAAACCCAGATCTAATTCTATTTGTATTACAGTGAGTTTTACTCTGCATATCATCAAATCACCAACAAGGCTCTTTAAGTTTGAGAAATTATTGAAAAGGAAAGCGTACAAATTTAAAATTATTGTTGTAGTGCACACAAGACAATTCAGTGTAGCCAACACAACATGTAATGTTATTTCATTTACTTTTAATGTTTTCCTTTTATGAGAATGCGTATTTTAAGACAATTGCACAATTAGAACATAGTAATAAAAAAGATTAAAAAATGCTACATTAAAGAGAAGATGTATAGCTCATTGTGAGAGTATTTAGTACTGGAAGACACCATATTTCACACATCTTCTAAAAACTTCATGGGTGTTGCACACATTTCTGAAAGGGTATAAAACTAATTATGAAGCCCAAAGCACCTGCAAAATGTAGGCTACAGTGATTAGTCAATGAGCTCAGAAGTTCAGATCTCGGTTTGTAGAAACTTTTTCCCATGTAAGTCCTGGCTCAGAAAACAGAAGAGGGTCATTTATAATTTCAAAAGCTGAATGAAATGTACGAGTTGAAGTGACATGTTAACTGCTCCCAGTTGCTCATTTCATTTTCTCATAACAGGACTATACATTTCTCAAGCACCCACAGCAAATGGAAGAAAAGTGTTTTGTTTCTTCTGGCACAATGGCCCAAAGAAGATTTCATCTAGGATGAGTAATATACTAAGCAAAAGAAAATATAGCTTTTTAAATGCTTTTTGCAAGACAATATTGTAGACATTCAATAATCCATTTCCAATCTGGCATTTTATTGCTTTTACTAGCTGACCTAGAGGACAAAGCAATCACATAATTTATTCAAGGTCATGTAGCCAGTTTTACTAGTATGAGCTGGCTAATCTAGTAATTCTGACAACTCTGCCTTTTTTCATACTTTACATATGAGCTCATTATTACAGTTTGCAATCCCTAAGTACTATACAGTCTGTTAATGATCAGATGTGACAAATATACATAAGTGGGAGTAGAGATTATGGTATCAGTAATGTATTCACAGAAAATTTTCTATTATTTGAGAGCATGTATGCATTCTGAATGCGAGTTTTGTTAAATGTTATTATCTGAAGTCTAGATTTCATACAGTATATTGTTAAAATGCCTAATGCATTTTGGTTTCTGAAAGACATTGACATTGAGGTCTGTTATATTTTGACAGGATGTAATATAGCAATAACCCACGCCTGGGTGTGGGTAATGCTGGATTTACCCACGGTTGGCGTGGTTTGGTCCCGAGGGCGAAGCCCGAGGGACCAAACAAAGCCAACCGTGGGTAAATCCAGCATTACCCACACCCAGAAATGGGTTATTGCTATTATACAATGACATTATTTAAGAAAAGAAATAATTACTTTTCTTAAATAATGGCATTGTATAATGCCTCTTTACTGCCCTTCCACAGCTGTCTGGTATTCTGCGGCAGTTCTGATGTACTGCGCATGCCTGCACAGTACATCAGAGCTGTGGGTAAAAGCAACGGAGAACGCAAGATCTCCGTTGCTTTTTGTACTGTTTCGCTATGTTAAATGGGTTTAACATAGCGAGACAGCTTTAAAATAAGCAACGGATATCTCCGTTGCTTATTTTAAAGCTGTCTCGCTATGTTAAACCCATTTAATATAGCGAGACAGCTTTAAAAAAAAGAAAGCAACGGAGATTGCAAGATCTCCGTTGCTTTTTACACACTGTGTCGCTATGTTAAAGGAGTTTAACATAGCGAGACAGCTTTAAAAAAAGCAACAGAGATTTCCGTTGCTTTTTTTAAACCTGTGTCGCTATGTTAAACTCTTTTAACATAGCGAGATAGTGTTTTATACTAACGGAAAAAGTCCGGGTGACCGGACCTTTTTCCGTTAGTATATTGAGGGATTTACAACGGGCACGCTGGTTGGGCTGGCCAATCAGCATGCACGTTTTAGGGGAGGAATTGTATAATACTGCATTTTCAAAGTTCACATCATTGGCGAAGTATGAATTTGTGTTTGTGGATGTCAGTGTGCACAATTTATTTTAATATTTAGTTTATGACTAGAATTGTATAAAGATAGTGTTGCATTTAAAAGCAATTGCAGAGTTCATGAAGTCCAGACTTCCTCACTGTTGAGCAGCTGTGGAGTTTAAAAAGTAAAGTATGCACAAAAAGTTTTGTTACTGGGTTGCACAAAATGCTTACTTTTTATTTGTGTTGCCATTTTGTTTTAAGTCTGTCATCTTTTTTATGCTCCTTTTCACAATGTGTGGGTGTGTGTGTGGTTGAACTCTTTACTACTGTGTATACATTACCCTATCATTCAGTATTCTGACATTCTGCTAATGTATATCAATCTTGTTACTTTAGTACATTCATGATGTGAAACTCCAGTTGTGTAAAATCTTACCATAACGTTCGATGTTCTTGCATTCACCACTGCGGTATTCATAACCTCTGGGATTCCTTGCCTTGCAGCCTGTCGTCCGGCCAGTCTACCAAAGCTTATTGTTGCTTTAAGGTACACTGAACATTACCTACACACTCCTCATGTAGCATAGGGCATAAGGATGTCGTTCAAGCGTACCACCCTCAGAACTGATTGCCCCAGTAGGAACAGCCGTCCAAGGAAAACCAAAGAAAACCTGCACATTCAGGAAGGAACTAGGGGTTGGAGGGAGGGAGTAAATACTGCAGTGGTAAAGGCAAGGACATCTACCATTATGGTAAGATTTTACACGACTGTACTATGTCCTTACATTCACTGCTGCAGTACTCATCACGTATGGGAGAGTGCCAAAGCTCAAGAAGAAACTTGTGAGGAGGAAGCAGCAGTACAGCCCTCTAAGAAACCATGAAGAATGGCATTAGCAAACCCAGCTTTAGCTCTGGAGATACCATCCAACTGGTAATGTCTGGTAAAAGTATGCACAGAAGTCCAGGTAGCTGCTTCAAGAATAGACTTATTGTCTGAGCCCTTGAAAAAAGCACCAGAAGAAGCCACAACTCTAGCAGAATGAGCCTTTACAGAAGAAGGAAGGCTCTCACCATGAAAAGTGCAGCAAAAAGAAATAGCCTTTGAAATCCAAGTAAAAATAGTTTGCTTGGAAACAGCCAATCCTAAAGACCTAGGATGAAAGGAAACAACTGATCAGTTTTTCTGATAGGATTAGTCTTTTCCAAATAAAATCTGAGCTATGCACATATAAGGTATGCAGCATCCTCTCACTGTCAGATCGCTGAGAGGGGAAAAAAGTAGGAAAATTAATAGACTGATTAAGTGACAACTCATTAACCACTTTGGGCATAAAAGAAGGATTAATACGCAAGGACACCCTGTCCTCATGAAATATCATAAAAGGTGGACAAGCAGACCTCCCAACCATCCCAAATTACTTGTTTTTTACTGAGTTTTGGGGTCCAAATCAAGGGGTGCCACGATTCCTGAGTGACACCCCTTCATTTCCGATTTCTTTGCCTTTGTTTTTTATTTCGTTTAATGTTTGCGCTGTCAGAGCTGATGTCATCACGTGAGCGATGACGTCAGCTCTGTCAGCACTACCAGCCAGTCGGAATTGAGCTCCTTGAGCTCACGTCACCATTTCCGGCTGGCTGCAAGCAGTTGCTGCATTTGAAAAGCTTGCCACCGGTTCAGACAGAAACGCTTAGCTGCCTGCCATTCGTTTTTAATCTGGGACTTGTATTGCCCAAGAAAGAAAGCTGCCGTTCGTGCTGGGACTATATGAGAAAGATATGCTGCTGTATGGTTTAAGGCAAGCTGCTGCCTGCCTAAGAAAGCTCTGCCATTCAGGACTGGTATTAGGTAAGGAGGAACAGGAACAAGCTGCCATTCGTTTTCTGCTGTTCATTTTGAATGCGAGGACTGCTGCCATTCATTTTAATCTGCTGTATTAGGAGCTGCCATTCGTTTGAACAAAGGGTGTGTGTGTGTGTGTGTGTGTGTGTGTGTGTGTGTGTGTGTGTGTGTGTGTGTGTGTGTGTGTGTGTGTGTGAGTGTGTGTGTGTGTGTGTGAGAAAATACTAGAAAGAAGAAATACTACATAGAAAGAAAACAAGTGGAACGTTTTCTTGTTTTGGTTGCAGGCAATGTAGAATGATGGTGAATAGTCCTTATGTGGTAAAATATTTAAAAAAAATGCTATAGCTGGTTTCAATAGCAGGCACACCTTTGGTATCAGTCAATTGACTTATCATGCTCATTGCTTAGCATGTAACTATTTTTCTATAGGGAAAGCACATCAGTCTTAAGAACAAAGGTGAAATTAATTCTTTATACAAGCATAGTACACAACATGGATGTTTTAAAAATATTTACTTCTTTTGTAAGCAAATAGGTAATTAATGATTTTAGAGGTGGAGATCAATATACCTCAGCAGAGCATTTCAAAGACAATTTCTTCCCTTCTTTTTTGGAAAGAAGCAATGGGAATTTATACTTTACAGTGTGTTTTGTGTGTGTGTGTGAAAATGCCCCAACAGCTGGTGGCTAGAGGTATTTAGGCAAGGTAGAGGGTAAAAAGAGCCTAAAGTCCATAGCCACCACCATTTATTAGCTTTACTCAGAGTTTGTGCTAAGAGTTGAGAGCTATGATGACAACAGAATTTGTATTCCCCCATTATTGGCTTTGTTGTTTGTCCAGGTTTTATGGTGAGTGAGAACTTAGTCAGTTGTATTTACTATCCCTCCATTATTGGCTTTGTTGTCTGTCCAGGTTTTTTGTGCTAAGAGGTTGAGACTTGAGAGCTATGGTGAGAAGTGAGAACTTAATTCACTAAACAATAGCCATTAAGTTTTAGTCTTCCTATTGTTTAAACTGTTGATTTAGCATAGTGGTATGTTGCACTAACTGTAGTGTGTGTGTGTATAGTGTTCTGGGCTCAAGACTTGCCAGTAACATGCATGGGGGTAACACACCATTTTATTCTAGCAACTTTCTAGAATTATACAAGCAATGTTTAAAATGTGTCCCTGGTTTTTGACATTTTGCCCCCCCCCCAAAAAAAAAAACCCTGAAATTGAAAGTGAGAGAAGCTGTGCAAGATGCCTATGGCTTACACTACTATCATTCTGTGTATAGTTTGGATGTGGAAGTAGACTTTTATGATGGAAATGTTCTGAATTGGGCAGTTTTGTAATTATTGGTTCATGCATTTTCTTTCATTGCCTACTGTACAGCCTACTGGAAAAATGTTCATTCAAATAATAAATTTAAAAAGTGCTCTAACAAGTGTGCTGTATTCTACAAGGAATATAACTTAAAGTCAGGAAGGTGTATCAAAGAAAACACATGTATGTTTCTTGTTTTGTGTGCAAGGGGCCAATGATTTGAAAACAGCCCAAAGGCAATCTTTATCCACTACTGGCCAGATGTATTTTCTTTGGATGCGGTGCAGGTTTCAATGCTGTTTCAATGAATGTGAGTTTCAAGGCCAGAAAAGTGTTAATGCCAAGTCTATTTTCATTGAGACAGTATTGCTTTGTTTATCATATGTCTGTTTGTGTTTGTGCATTGACGACGTGCCTCAAAATGCAAAAATAAAATCCAAATCTTCATTGTAGAAGTAAAGCAGTATGCACACATTAGTGTTTATGGTAAATGGGGTGAAATAGCCAGGTAATGGGACATTGGAACGGCTGCAGGGGGAATCTGGTGCCATATTTTGGTAGTCTGTTCTTCAGTTTGTGTTTGAAAGTTGGTATCCCACAATTCCATTGGAGTGGGTGGTGTTGCGTAATTATGTATAAAAATTAGATGTTAATTAGCATACAGATTTGTACCTATTTTTCATGGCCTTTGTCCAGATTTTTGATGTTTCCAGGTTGAGAGGTATGTGGACAAGACATAAGGGCTTGAAACTCAAACACCCTTCTGTCAGAAGTTAAGAGCTAACAAAAGAACTGTCTTCCAACAACAATGTTGCAAAGAAGCTGAAACAGCAGGCTCAAAAGGAGCCTGAGTCAATTTCTCCAGAATGAAATTCAGATCCCAGGCAGGAGGAACAAGCTTCTTGGGAGGTCTAGTTTTAAGGACTCCTTTAAGAAATTGCTAAGCCTCAAATCTAGAAGCTAATGGGGGAGTTAAAGACAGACCAGCTGTAAGAGCTAATAAATGGGTCTTAATAGAAGAATAAGCCAAACCATCATTGAGCAACTCACACAAATAAGACAGAACCAAAGGAACATCCACAGTAAGTAGGTCCAGATCAAGAGAAATACACCAAATAGAAAGCCTCTTCCATTTAGACAAGCAGGATTTCCTAGTAATAGGTTTCCTGAGCTCCTGCATGACCTGCAGCACATCCTCAGAAAAAAAGGTGTCTATGAGGGATCAAAGCCCTGTCATCCACAGTGTCTGTGAAGAATGGACGGGGGGGGGGGTGAAAGGATGAGAGATCCCTTGTCTTGGGTAAGTACATCCACACTGTGAGGTAACTTGTGTTGATTACCCTTGGCTAGATGCAGAAGTAGAGGGAACCAATGCTGTTGTGGCTAAAAGGGAATCCTCAACAAGATTTTGGGACATCCTGTTGAATCTTGAACAGGACTCTCAGAATGAAAGGAAGGGGAGGGAATGCATAAAGAAACTTCCCCTTCCAGGAAAATGACAGGCCATCCACCTTCCATAACAATGGACCTGAGACTCTGGCACAAAACAGAGGAAGTTGTCTGTTTAGAAGGGAGACAAAGAGATCTACTTGAGGAGTACCCCACTGGTGAACCCTGCCATTGCAAGTTCATATTTAGTCTAAGAAGAGCCTAAGAAATGAAAATGTTTCCGGCTTTGCAAATTATTCCTAAGGAAATTACAAAGCGTCAGATTTCTCTCACAAATGGACCAGAGCATAAACATTTATGACTCAGTCATATGCCATACATTTTGACACTTTTAATAATTTATATAGTTTCCTTAGGCACGGCAATAAAGGTATATCTGAAAGACAGGAATACAAAATAAATTTAAAAAGAAATAAGCCGTGTTGATAGTGCTATAAAAACAGCAAACTAACTACAGCCAAGCACATTCAAATAGTTTGTGCTAAGTCATTTTTGGGGCTGCATTTAAGGAAGATTAGTAGGTGCTATACTAAATAATGTGAGCAGCATGGTGGCTCAGAATTTAAGATCTTTGCTTCACAGTTCCAGGGTTTGATTCTTACTGCCTGAAGTTTGCATATTGTTCCTGCATCTAAGTATTTTTTTTTCACCTTCAACAAATTACTGGTTAATTAGCAGAAGTGTAATTTTATACTGAATCTGGCCATGCCCTTGAGACCTAAGCCTTAGCACAAATGGGTCCACAATGGTCAGTATACTTAATTGATTAACAGATGAATAATTAACTAAATACATAAGTCATAAGTATAGGCCAGTCATCCTTACCTTTATCCTCTGTAAACTTATAGAATAATTAATTATCACACTTTACAAAACTTGTTAGTGACCTTTCATTAACAGGTTTAGAGCAATATGTTTTGTTATCCTACCCTGATCTAATATTATTTTTTGAAAAAGAAATAGCCATACTTGGTGAGGAACTAAATGAATATGCCCTATACTTATACTTTGCCAAGTCATCTGGAACAGTCCCCCATAACAGTCTTTATTTACAAGATCCTTCAACTAAACTTTAAAATCTACATAATCTAATATATATCCATTATATTAAGGGAGGTTGTTCTGTCTCTGTGAACTTCACTGATTAGACCGATACCAGGATACAATGCTTATTTCTGATGTCTGTATAAACAAGCCATCTAATGTTCAAAATGAATGCAGAGATCATAACTAAAAGAACAAAGAGGGTGGAAAATAAGAAGCCATTACTCAGATTCACTTCAGAAATTGCATCAGTTCTCTCTGTGTATCCTCTAGTATCCTGAAGAGGTTTATGACCTTGTAATGATGTAGGCTAATGCCAGTATAGCCAGCTGTAAAGAATGATATGTCCTTTGAATATCAAACTGATTTATACAAGATGCTTATTTTGCAAATGTATTAGAACTGTGTGGCATTTGAATATCAAACTGATTTGTACAGATGCTTATGTTACAAATGTATTAGAACTGTGTGGCATTTGAATAGCAAACTGATATGCAAAAATGCTTATGTTCCAAATGTATTAGAACTGTATGGCATTTGAATATCAAACTGATTTGTACAGATGCTTATGTTACAGATGTATTAGAACTGTATGGCATTTGAAAATTAAAATGCCTTTGTAAAGTTGCTAGTGTTAAAAAATGTATCAACAGTGGGTCTTTCTGGACAGAGAAGGAATATACATGTGAGACTGTATGTATATATGTTAGCAAAGGACACTGGAAGAGAAGAGGTTAACCTCAGTCCAGTTAGTTTTGGAAAATCCTTGAAATTAAATTAGCTGTTAAGCCATAGACACAGCACCCCATTGTGCTGAATAGGACTGGAGATGGTAGGTCTGTAAGAAGCCGTTGTTCATTAGCTCAGTAAACAGAGGGGAAGCCCCAGGCACTGCCATAAACATTTAGATGTGTATTGTAGCCATCTATGCTAAATTCCTGTTTCAGCTTCATATGTGATACTGTGAGAACCTAGATTCAGTTGAACAGATGAGGTCATTCTGCCAGCCATCTTGCAAATTTATGTTTAGATATTACAGTGCCTCTTTGGCCCTCTTCAAAAGGAACCTTGATGACTGGATGGGTGAAAGGAAATTCACCCCAGGGATCACGTCAGTCACCCTGCTAGACAGGGGTCCAGGGAAGTAAATATTGTGGGAAGAAATAGCCAGGGAATTGTTATGGATAGGCTTGTATAGGCCCTAGGGCTGATAGCCTAGTACCAACCTATGAACATATGAACAGGGTGTTCTCTCAGTGTTGAGTATTCTGTCTTTGGCCTGACAACAGGAAGGACCATTCACCACATCATCTACCTTGCTCTGTTAATAAAGTAGGGAATAATAATTCTCCTAGATTCAGTCAGGAAAATATAGTGAAGCTTAGTTTATATTATTGCTTTTCTTTATTTGTCTGAGTCTGTCTATCAATGTTATTTTCAATGTTTCCTGTGATTTGAACTTTGTGGTTTAGTAAATATATATTCAGTATGTTCATGCTCTTTTATTATTTATTATTAAATATATTTGAAACTTTAACTGTGGCTGGTCCTTTTAGAAAGTATTTAACGTTTGAGATTGCTTATATTTATTTGGTGGCACTGTTTGGGCCACTCCAGAAGGCCTAGCTGTCTTGGTCAACTACTACCATTTGTATTAGTATTAATATTACACAGTATAATTGGACACCCTTTGTTAATGGCCTTTGAGCAGCTGATTATGGAGCATCTGGTGGCACTGATAACTACCTTATACCCTTATACTCTGGGCAGAAGGGCACACAGCAAGTAAATCTGTGCCAGCTTTTCCCAGGTGTATGTGTGTGAAAATCAAATCTCACAGTGTGTGTGTGTGTGTGTGTGTGTGTGTGTGTGTGTGTGTGTGTGTGTGTGTGTGTGTGTGTGTGTGTGTGTGTGTGTGCCTGTGTCAGCTACTTGGAGTAGGGAGGTACTGATTTCACAGAGAGGGTGCTGGTGAACTTGGCTTAGACACTTGACTGATGATCTAACTCTACAGCTGTAACAGTGGAGAATCTTAATGGGGACTCAGATGGAGACAGACAGAGAGATCCAGACCCCAGGCTGAGTGTGTTCTCTGTGCGCTCTTAAGGGAAGTTGTAGTTGGTGCAGAGAGCTGCATCTGGAAATACTGAGTGTATCCATTTGTATTCCAAATGAACTTTCCTCTCCAGTGTTAGTGGTGAGGATTCAGGCTCCTTGATTACTGGCCCAGTGAGAGGTTCCTCACAGACCTTAGCTGCAAAGCTTTGTCTCTCTCATTGTTTTTTGAAAACCTATGCTAGGACTGCATCACAAGCAGAGACAGCACAAGAACTTGTATCCTGCCTCCAAACAAAACATACATAGCATGTAAAGGGAGGACAAATCCAGTGCTCAACAACCTACAAAACTAGAGAATAAATGACCACACACTGTAAGGTAAAGCTTTGCACTAACAGTCTGCTAAACAGAGTTGACAAATATGTAGGGCAGGATAAAATAAACAGAATGAAAGCACTGTGCCTTTTCAAAGGGCATTATAAGCTTGATATTTACAGATATTAATCTAAAAAAGATATAGGTAGCTTTGGTTTATATGATATCTGAAGTCTTGTCTTGAGTGATTAGCACCTGTTAAATCTGTGCTACAAATCTGAGACTGAGAGTTCTATCTTCATCACCTACATAACTAAGGCTGGAAGGGCTTAGTTTGGCATCCATAACTTCCTTAGACCATCTTGTTTATCCCCTTTTACTCATAATGCTGTTTGAATAAGGCCATATCAACAGATTTCTTTTGACTTGCTTACGATGCAGTCATGTCTTAAAGTGACCCCAGGATAGCATTTCTATTTTCAGTATACTGTATATATTTAAGTGTTTTACTATGGACTCAAAAACCAAACAAAATAAGTACCACAGATGAAGGAAAATAGCCGGCTGAATGATAGAATTCCAAAGCTGGTTTAATAGTCAGTTCAAATACATATTAATGAACCATCTCAATTATATAATCCATTATCCTTATTATTCAAGTAATCCACCAATTAACAATCCATAGCTTTTTCTGTTAGATTTTTTTTTCTGATTGTTTCTGGACTATGCTTGTCTCTGGGCAAAACAATCAGTAAAACATCTAACAGAAAAAGGCTATGGACTGTTAATAGTAAAAAAAAAGAGGTTTTATTGTGTAGTGCTCACAGATCAATTACATTCCTTATTGAGACAATGGACTGTATTCTCATTGGTGGAGTACATGAATAATTAAGATAATGGATTATATAATTGAGATGGTTCATTAATATGTGTTTGAATTGTTTATTAAACCAACTTTAGAATTCTATCATTGAGCCGACTATTTTCCTTCATCTGTGGTCCTTATTTTGTTTGGTTTTGGAGTCATTGGTGTTTAAGTACCTGTCCCAGTGTTATTTTTGTTTTACTATGGAGACATGCATAATTCTTTTAATCTTCTCTCCCATTTGCTGTAAGTGATAATTCTTTTGTCTCAGGTTCTGTATTGTGAAATTTGATTATTCGGTTTCCCTTTCCTTGCCGTTTACCATTCTGTTCTCATTAAAGTCTGGATATCCGGTTTTTAGTAATTTTAATGGTATTCCATTTAGACTGGATAGCTGAAAATGGAACATCTTAGTTAAACATTTTTTCTTGTGCATTTTTTGTTGTCGAATGCTAGAAAGTATCTTTACTAATAATCTATGGAAATATTTAAATTTATCCCATTTAGTTCCCCTTCCTTTTTATGGAGCACTTCATAGACACAAATATATTTTATTTAAAGCTGAATTAATTCCTCTTACTTTGTCCCTCTCACCAATCCCATAAGACATCAGTCAGATGAGGCCATACATTTGACTGGCTTGCACACATCACTTCACCTTCCCACTTCATTTTTCCTCTTTTGAGGTCAGTACTGTTGTTGTTGGCTTTCTTGTTGACTTTGACCTTGGTTCCAGGTCAAATTCAAACATTTTTTTAAATCATTATCCTAGGTGTGAAGCTCCTTGTCAACTTCAGCCTCATTTCCAGGTTGAACATCAGACTTCAGGATTGTAGGGGCCAGTCCATTTTAACCCCTAGCTGGACATCAAGTTAAGAGCAATCTTGACCTCAACAATTCTTCCAGCTTCAACCTGTTGGGTTGAAATTAATCTCAAACCTAACCTTTGCAATTCTGTTAAGTTTTTGAGGCCCTTCTCAAAAGCCATCCTAGGCTATTCATGTTCAGTCTCATAGGATCTCATCAAGATCAGGGTCAAGTTCCCAACTTGACTTAGTATTACACATCAAATTTAGTTTCACTAAATCTTGACATTAACATTGTTGACTTAGCTGAGCAGACCTCTATTCTGAGTCATGCTTTTTGGTCCAGAGTTTTTTTGATGAGTTCTGTTTGATTTTTCCAGTGTTATCATTTATGGAGATTCTATGGCTTGTACCCATTTATATTTCAGCCTGCCAACATCAATCCCATAAAAATGGTCAGGTTCAGAATATCAGTTAGTATAAGCTTCCAGTAATATTTTTACTTAAGCTTTAGTCCCCTGTTCTGTAAAATGTTGACATAATTAGCAGTTTGTGTTTTACTCCCTTCCTGTTAACACAGAAAATGAAATTAAATTGCATATTGAATATTGAAAGATATTGTATTCCAGCATTTTATTTTTCATTAGCTTTCATACCCTAGCTAGTTGTAGAACTTTACATAATGCCTTCCCTCCTCCTTTTATGTTCTAATTGGAGGTGGCTTTATAAATATTTTAGCTTTTGTTGGACCTTCACCCCTTTTCTGTTTAAACTCAGGGTAGAATTTGGTTATGTGTTATTTTATATAAATATATGCAACACACCAGGCAGGATATCTATGGTCTTATTTAATTTTACTGCAAAGCATCTAGTATAGAAAGGAGGAGGAACATATTTTTGTGTCTGTTTAAATGAATCAGCACCAGGTACTATAATTTTGACTTTACATTCACTGTTTTAGCAGATGATAGGACTCAGTTATTGTATTGTCCTACATTCTTGTTTTGAAATGAGGTAAAACTAAAGTTGATTTAGCCTGTGTATTCTTGAGTGAATTCTTATATTCAGCCTTAATGGAGGGGGAATATAAATTAACCACATAAATATATATACATATATGTCTGTGTGTGTATATATATATATATATATATATATATATATATATATATATATATATATATATATATATATATGGATTCACTTTATGTCCTCGAAATACTGAAATATCGAAATTTAGTATTTCGAAGGTATAAAGTCGAATTTTTGAAACGATGAAAACTGAGAACCAGGAAATTCAAAATCGTGCACACCGGAGATTTTGAATTTCACACTTCTACAGCACTCACACACACATACACACACACACACACACACACACACACACACACACACACACACCATCCTCCCCACACATAAACACAAGCTTTCTACTATATAAAAGAAGGGGGGAAAGCCCCCTGCACCCCCATGTGGGGGGTCGTGCCCCCACACCCTCCTACTTAAATATTCCCACTCCGAGGTCGCATTACACACAAGCTCACACAAAACACCTCCACACAAGTGACATTCTCCTCGCACACACACATCACAGTAACAAAACATACTGACACACACCACAGCCCCCACCCAAAACCCTTAACACACACACACTTACTTGAATCCATAACCACAGTGAAACCTCAGAAGCGCAAAATTCAAAACCGCCGGTATTCGAGGTTTTGAATTTCCTGCTTCTGAGCTTTCGCTGTTCTCAGGATTCCACTTTATGGGCTTGAAATACAGAATTTCAATATTTCAGTATTTTGAGCTTCTAAAGTGAATCCATATATATATATATATATATATATATATATATATATATATATATATATATATATATATATATATATATCAAATATATTTATAGCCACAAAGGATAAAAACACAAAATCCGGAATTACTTGCAACTAAAAAGCTAGTAGTAAATGCATTCAGCATTCTGTTTCAGCCTTCTGTGGTCAATCTTTCAGTGATCAGTCCTTTTGTCCTTCAAGATTCTAAATGTATCCCATATTACACATATAGTTGCAGTCTGTAAGAGTGAATTCTAACTTGTTATCCAGCCTGTGAGCTGGTTTATATGTGAAACTGAGGTACAGCAGGGTCAGGAAATGTGGCCATTCACAACTGTTGTGCAATATAGGAGCTGGTATATATAATTAATAGCTGGTGGGGGTGCAGGGGTGCTTCTCTCCTGCAACAAAAATTGTTTGCATGTTTGTTTTTCTGATCTTTGTAGATTCACTCTAAAAAGATTGCTTTTTTTCATAATCTCTCCCTTTGGAGCATTTGATGTTTGTCTCACACACACACACACACACACACACACACACACACACACACACACACACACACACACACACACACACACACACACACACTCTCTCTTACATATTTGTGTGACCTGAATGTTTGATAGGCACAATCTAGGTATCATTTTCAGAGAAAGGATAGTGACCTATACCCTCTCTTCCTATACCATAGGCTGTTACATGAGATGGCAGATACCTATTTATAGGTTCAAAGGTTCATAGATTCTTACTAGGCAGGGGTCGGTAGATCATTTCCAACCTAGCTACTGCAACTCACATTGCGTGCTCTCCCCTTTCTTTGAAGGTTTCTGAGACTAGATCTGAGGCCTTTTTATGTTTGCCCATCTATATTTACAGGGTGCATTTAAAGATGATTAGGAAGACATTTTTACACAGAGAAAAATTCTATTCCAGAGGAGAGGAATTTTTTTTGGAGAGATTATGTCCCACCAACATGTTTATATTCCATTAGAGGTTTAGATCTCTTGTATGGCTGCTCATGGAGTTAAATGGTCATTTCTGGCCTTTTACTCTAAAAAAAGTGAACCTGTAGGAGTCCTTATGCAATGGAAAAGATGGAGGGCACTATAAGGTGCTGTGTGTTGGTCATGAAACTCAGGCCCTTGATTTTCTCAGTGAGGGAGTGCTGTCTTTTGAACTGGATCATATTTCTGGACACATACATGCCACAGGTTGCATTATATTTTGCTATGAGCTAACAAAGGGGGAGGAGTAGATGGGTATAATATCTTTGGACCTAGAAGATATTGCTTTGAAAATTAGCTGGGATAAGTAGTGGGATTTTCTAATGACCTTGGCTACGTGATCATCAATGTAGAGTTCATACTTTATTGTATATAGCTATGCCAAGCTGTCTGGTTACTGTACAAACTTCGAATAAGATGGCTGCAAGTAACGTGACAGAACACAATGCTACATTTTTCAGAATTTGTCTTCAGCTTGTGGTCCTAGTGACATTTGTTTGTATGTATTACTATCTTGTAGAATTTATGAGTCCTCTAGAGAGTTGTTAATATCTCCATCTTTGCAATCAAAGGCACGTCATCAATTTTAACATTTGAGAAGTGTATACAAAACAAAAGCAGCCACATTACATAGCCTTGGTGGATTCCATTGATAATCGACTTTTTAAAGGTAAGAGTGCCTCCATTACTAATTTGATGGGTTTTGCTGGTGAGTTAGTTTGTTATCTACCAGGTTATGTAAGTGGTTAGAGTAAGTTTGTTTAGCTTCTCTATAATACCTAGTGTAAAATGCTAACAAAGGCTTAGTCCAGGTCAAGGTATGCTGTGTATACTAGTTTATCCCTCTTCCATTGCTTCAGTGGCATTTCCAAAGAGGTCTAATTAGCAGTTGGTGCTGGTGGTCTCAGTTCCATGCACCTCAATGGGTCATTTGGTGTTGAGGAGATATGCTCAACTCTGTCATGTAGAACATGCTCTTGCTCTACCTGTTTCACACATGTACACCATTGATGCAGGGCCTTTGGAATAATCATATATCTTGCTTTACCAGGATATAGGACCAGAAAGGACAAGAGAATGCATTCAAGCTGGGTTACCTTCTCCACAGAATAGCTCAGATGACTTCCGACTGAGCCTTCCTAGGGAAAGTTTGTTAAAAAGAAAGCACATAGACTCCTGATTGGTGTCCCACATCCGAGACATACATCATGGCAAAAGTAGAGGCTTCACCACATTCCACCCTTGAAGATCCCAGATTAAGATAGATCCTAGAGATAATGCACCATAATGCCCACTGACTCTGCTGTCATGAAAGAAGACCTCTTACAGGAAGCTTACAGGTCTACACCCCTAGCAGTTTTGTTGCCCCCACTGGATCCATGAATAGGCATGGCTTGCACAAAACACATGCACTCAAGTCACTCCACAACAAGTACAAATATGACTCTGTCATTGTCCATGTTGGAGTGAATGACTTGAGACATACCAGCCTGGACTACATGAAAAGAGACATGGAAGTGCTCTCAGATCATGTGGCCCAGGCAGGTATGACCCTAGCCCTGAGTAGCATCCTGCCTTCGCCCAGAATGATACCACAACATAAGGACAAAATGATTGACTTCAACAATTGGCTAAGCTTCTGGTGTCATTCAAAGGTGATCCAGTATTTGTCTGCCTGGGACGACATGATTGACAGACCACGATGCTTTACCAGAGATGGTCTGCACCTGTCATCCCTGGGATTCAGGTTAATGGCTAAGGCTCTTGCCACCCCATAGTGCCTTTTTTAGTCAAAGTTCAAAGGACAAAACCACCACCGTAACAGGTACAAGCATGCAAAATCTGAAGGTAATGCTACTCAATGCTAGAAGTCTAAACCTCAAAATGCACTCTCTTGAGGCACTCCTAAAAATGGAGAACATTGATATCTGTGCAGTAACTGAGACCTGTTTCAAGGCTCCAGAGAGCACCCCTGCAATACCAGGCTACAACTCTTACCACACCTTTCGGCCACCAAACCAGGACCGAAACACTAAAGGTGGAGGAGTGTCAATATTCACCAAGGATATTCACACCACCAGGCTAGTTGCCCAACGCAATGCATCTGAAATTCTCCAGGTGCAACTAACACTAGGTAAGACTGCAATCCAAATTGTAGCTTGCTACAGATCCCCCACCATACCCCAAGATTCTCACTACACCTTTCTAAACATACTGGAAAATATTAAGATAGAACCAAGCACCCTAATACTGGGTGATTTTAACTACCCTGCCATTAACTGGGAAAACTACTCATGTACCAACACCTTTGCCCAACGGTTCTTGGAATTCATAAATTCCAACACCCTGGATCAACTAATCCATAGTCCCAACAGGGGCTCCAATATCCTAGACCTTGTCATTACCAACATGGGAAATCGATGCTCCACACCTATGGTCACCCCCTCATTAGTCAGGTCTGACCATAAGCTAATCACCCTTAACATCCACATCCCCCCCCCCCCAGTAAGGAAACCTCGATAAAAAACTTCTCCAAAGCCAACTTCATGCTACTCAAGTCAGAAGTGACAAACTTCATGATGCCCATGCAGACAGGAACTGAAAGTTCAACTGCTGAATCCTACACTAAGGCACTGTACGAGCACATCCACTCATGCATGAATCATGCCATCCCAAATAGAACCAAGATGCTCTCATCCAAAAAAAGGAAGCCAATCTGGTGGTCCCCTGCCATAAACAAACTTTACAACAAAAGGAAGAACTGTTGCAGAAAAGAGGAAAATCCCAGGATGCAAAAAACTCCCTTACCAGCCTCAGTAAGAAACTGAGATCCCTCATAAAATCCTCCAAAGCTAGTTACGAAAATAAAATTGCCAAAGATTCCAAAGACAACCACAAGGCATTCTATAACTATGTCAAGAATCTAAATGGCAATGCTCAGATCTGCTCTGAGCGAAAACAGAATGGCATTAAATATACGGATCCCAAGGATATTGCCAATATCCTGGCAGATCTATTCAGTGCCAACTTCACCCCCCCCTCTCACCCCCTAAATGGCCCATCTCAATACTGGAAGATTGCCAAATTCTGGTAATAACTGCCACACAGGTAAAAAATGCACTCTCCAAAGCTAAGAATACAGCATCCATGGGACCAGATGACATCCCGGGCTGTGTACTACATGAACTACAATATGAACTGGCACCTCACCTAAGTGTCATGTTTAATCATAGCATCACCTCAGGTTTTGTGCCCACTGAGTGGCGCAGAGCTACAGTTATCCCACTCCACAAGGGGGATCCACCTTGGATCCTGGAAACTACCGTCCCATCAGTCTGACAAGCCTTATCTGCAAGGCCATGGAGCGTATTATCATGGAACCTATAAACAAAGACATTGGCAACCTTCAAACACTGGACCCCACCCAGTTTGGGTTCATGAAGGGCCGATCTTGTCTCCTGAACCTGATTGGCTTCTTTGAATCAGTCTGCAGAGCCATGGACAAGGGTAAGGTGGTCCACACAGCCTATCTAGACCTTGCCAAGGCCTTTGACACCACCCCCCACTCTGGAATCATAGATAAACTTACTAAGCTGGGCATTAATCCCTATGTTACCCAATGGGTCGCTAACTGGCTTACTGATAGAACCCACACTGTAAAAGTAGCCGACTCAAAATCCAGCTCCAGACAAGTGACAAGTGGAGTACCTCAGGGTTCAGTCCTGGGACTGCTCTTGTTTGGCATCTACATCTCTGAAGTACAGGCCAACACTAAGGGACTCCGGCTAACATAGTTCGCAGATGACTGCAAACTGGGAGCCATTACTGAATCCCCAAATGATGTGGATACTCTACAAAAGAGCCTTACAGAAACAGATGCTTGGTGCCAGAGCCATGGGCTCAAGCTCAATGCCAAGAAATGTATAGTTATCCCCTTTAGGAAAAAACATGTATCTGTGAATTACCATATAGGTGGCAGTACACTAAACACCGAAAGTGTGATAAGAGACTTAGGGACACAGGTGGACAGTGGTCTCACCTTCGATAACCACATCGCCACAACAGTCAGGAAATCCTTCCATGTGGCACACCTCATCACTAAGGGCTTTTCATCCAGAAAAAAGGAGGTCATTGCCCACTGTACTCATCCCTCCTTAGACCCATTATAGAATACAATGCCCCCATTTGGTATGTACCTCTCAAGACATCTGCAACAACTGGAAAGGCCGCAGAAATACCTCACTAAAAGAATCACAGGCCTAAAGCAGATACCCTACGCTGACCACCTTAAAAAACTCCAGCTATACTTTGTCGCATATCGTCTACTCAGAGGCTATCTCTGCTTAACATACAAGGCCATGTCAAACCCAGAGCTGTTGGACATGCTACACTTAAAGAAATCCCAATCCCTCAGAGCCACATGCTCCAGGGATCTAAACCTTGTCATCACAATAAACAAGTCATGCTGGAGGGATAGGTTCCTGTCCCAGAGACTCCCCTGACTCTGGAATAGATTGCCCATACATGTCAAGCAGAGTGCCTCTTTGGCCCTCTTCAAAAGGAACCTTGACGATTGGATGGGAGAAAGAAAATTCATCCCAGGGATCACGTCAGTCGCCCTGCTAGACAGGGGCCAGGGAAGTAAATAGTGTGGGAAGAAATAGCCAGGGAATTGTTATGGCTAGGCTTATATAGGCCCTAGGGCTGATAGCCTAGTACCAACCTATGAACCTATGAACCTATGAACCTAAAAACTTGGAAGGAACCAGATGTAGTGATACTCATACCAAGCAAGCCAGACAGAGTGCCTCGGACTCCTAAGCATAATAAAGAGACACTTGTGGACTCCATCATGCTTTCAGCAGCTAGCCTCCAAATGAGAGACTTCAGAGGATACCTGGGTTATCTATCTACCAAAGATTCCAGAATAGTAGATAAATTCGGAAAGCAAATCTGTCAGGTCCCTTTTCCATTATGCCAATGAATTTCTTGGTCCATATAGTACAGTTTTAGAGAAAACTAGCAGATAAGACCTTAGAAATTCTGAAGCAGTTGCCCACTTAGCAAATAACTCATGACTCATGTTGCAGCTATAAATTCAATTTCATTGTTCTCCATGCATCTCTTTCACAATGCTGTGGGCAGAGTTGTTCATTTAGCAGGCTCAGGCATTGCTATGAGATATCAAGTCGTGCTACAAATGACTGGTTTTGTGGAGCTCCTCAAAGTGGCCTTCATGAATGCTGTCTTTTATTGAACCTCATTATTTTGTGAAAAAATTAGTCACAGCTGTTGGGGACAGATTCTTGGATCCTCAAAGGATATTTTAGATAAATCAAAAGGGAGCTAAGAATTTCTGATTTCACAAGTCCAAATAGCACCGGCAACAGCAGCAATTCAACAGGAGTATCCAAGGTTGCGAGAACTTTTCTAAGAGCCACCATCTTAGAGGCAGAGGTGGACCTTAGCAACAGTTTCAACACTCCTTCCCCAGGAACTAGGTAAAATGAATCCTGAGCAGTTGTTTGACTGTCCCAATCTGGAGGCATTTGGAGATACTTCTCCTTACATCTACTTGCGTGGCAGGCCATCATGCAAAACCATTGAATCATGGAGCTCATATCCAAAGGCTATACTATTCCAATTTTTTTCTTTGTAAAAATTGTAATATTGGAGCTTTTCTCCCTGGGCCTCCTCAGAAAATGGGCCTTTTTTGGCTCACTTGAACACTCTCAGTAAACAAATGTAAAATAAATAAATAAATTAATAAAATTTTCAAAACTACCCATAAAACCAAACTCTTATTCAACCATCTTACCACCCCAATAAGAGAAGGGCAGTTCAGTAGTTAAAAATAGCCATCAAGGAGGTCTCACCTGACCAGAAATTATCCCGAGTTTTCACAGGATTATTCTTGGTGCATAAAATGAAGCACAACCTCAGCTGTCTTAATCAATACATTAAAAAATGAATCCTTCTGGATGGCCATGGTACATTTCATCTTACCTTTTTTGCAGGCAGATTGGATGTGCTGTTTGGATCTTCTGCACTGAGATAAACAAACCAACCTGAGATTCTTTCACCTTCAGATGGGAGCCAGTCATTTTTATTTCAGAACCCTAAGTGTGGTCATCACAGCCCCTCAGGGTATTTACCAAGTTCATGGCTCCAGTCACTGCCACATTCAACTCTTAGAAATAATAATAATAATATTTACTTATCTAGATGGCTGGTTCATCTCCGCTTCTGTGATACTGAAACTAATCTTTTCAAGCCAATTCTATTGCAACTCTGCCTGTTCTCAGGGAGCACTGCAAATGTGGCAAAGTCTCAAATGGAACCCTCCCAGAATCTAAGTTCATCATTCTCACTTACAAGTAGCCTTTGGTTATATGGGTTGTATTCTGTCCGGGATACAACTACTGGCCAACTTCACAAAGCTCTGGCTCCCTCCCCATACCTATATTCTGACTGCTGATTGGCTAGCCTCTTGGAGGGAAATCATCAGTCAGAGTAGATAATTTCTGTACTTTCTTGCTGCCTTGAGAGGATGCAGCTCTTAGACATCACAGGAGCAGCTTCAAGCTTCACTTTTGGCAGAAAAGTCTCCAGAGGGTAATCTTCCATGCAGAAATCATTGCCCTATCAATAAAATATTTATATATTTTATTTGCCAACTGAAAGCAGTATTTCACCTGTAAAAAAACTGGATTTTTTTATGTTAGAAGTATTCTGTTCAGGATAGCTATTTTTTTTAGAACCGAGCTTATTTTTAAGTATCAGAGGCTATTTTTTATTTTTGGTAAAAGTGTACTGCTTTTGAGAACCCTTATTTGTGTTTGTCAATTTTAATGATCAAGGATTGTCTTACAAGGCAGGAAATGTATTTTAAGTTGAATGCCTGTGTACACCATGAAAACTTAGTCAGTTTTTTCTTTCAGAGTACTTCAGAAAAGGGGGTGGGGGGTTGAGCTCTGACAGGAATTTTTTGTATAGTGCTTGTACTTTACTTTTGAAAATAACTGTTTGGAAAGCCTAAGTGTGTGCGTGTGCTGATTGTGAACACTTGTCTGACAACTTAACTTCCAACAGACTCATTCCAGCAGCACTTACCAGCAATCAGACTTCATTCTCAACTACAGCATGGATTCTTACTCCAGTCCTACTGAGACTTCTCCTGCCATACCTAAAATAAAAAAATAACACAGTAAGAAGCCCTTGCCACCACTGTTGGCTCAGACAGTGTCTTAGACATTAATGGGTGACTCTGCAGTGGCTGACCATTGCTCCTCAGACCACTCACTTGTTATTCCAGGTTAAACTGGTACAGTCTCTTCAGTCACGTTGGATCTGTGGTGTAATAACCCTGACTATGAACTTTCAGTCCCCAAAAAGGCAGATAGAGTTCAGGAAGTACCTTGAGCTAAAAAAAATCTTGTTTTTCCCTCTTAGATCTGATTCAGCTGGTATTTCAACCTCTTTGCCAGCTGGAAACAGAATTTTAGTCAATGCAAACCATTCTCCTGTGGATAAATAGGTTAAGGTATTAGACAGATTTTGTAAGAGAATTTCCTTCTTTCATTTTTGCATACAGAATCCTTAACTACCAAGCACATATGTAGAAGTTTATTCTGTGTTGTGTAGACAGTTTGATGGAATACTCTGACACACTTCCTTCAGAAGGTAGCTGCTATACGAGTCCTATTATTTATAATCTTTCACAAGTATCTAAGCATGCTTTAAAGAGTGTGTATGATTCTGCAGATAGTGTTTCTAGGGCCACTGCTACTGCTACAGTTTTGGGGAGATATGCCTTAATGCATAATCAAACGTTTGTGGATTAAGTAAAGTCTGAGATTTGAATGTCTTCTTTAGATAAGGAGTTATGTTTTGGCCTTCTGCTACTCAGGTCCTCAAACAACTTGATAAAAGAAGGAAATCAATTCAGGGAGTTTCTAAGATTTTTCAGTTCTACCATCACACATCTCTCAAATAAAAAAAAAAAAAAAAAAGAAATGGCAGGAGGGGAACAATGAAAAATAGAGATCATGTAAGAAAAAAGGATAGTCCACGCCTTCAAAATGGCAATGCCAGTAGTCTTTCCCTCCTTCCCTCCACTCCACTTCTATCCTGCTCCTATATCTGTAAATCTGTCACAGAAACTGGCTCAAAAATTTCTCCTTTGGCAACAGATTGTTATCAGATGTGGGTGATAAAACTGGTTCAGGATACACATACCTCCTTTCAGAGGACTGCCTCCCTACCTTCTAAACCAAACAGAGTTTTTTTTCCTCAGGTTCCTCAAAACTTGCTGACCCTATGAGTCATAGAACCGAGCCTTCAGATCAAAGGGGGAAGGCTTCTACTTCAAAAATGTTATGATTGTAAAGAAATAGCTTTCATAGATACCAGCTCCAGACCTTTCCTTTTCTTAACCTGTTTGTGAAAGTACCAAAATTCAAAATGGTGACCCATAAGAGTCTGTAACCTGTCATCCTCTTTTGAATTTTATGGTAACATTAGGTTATTTTCGCATCCCCATAGCAACACACTTTAGAAAATTTCTCAGATTCTGTGGGTCTGGGTCACATTGTCAGATCTTTAAATTACCTGTTGGGTTATCTACAGCCCCAGGGGTGTTTCCAAAGTGTCTAGCTCCAGTGATAGCTCACCGAAGACTCTGAGACATTCATATATTTCCTTATTTAGATGACTTATTCAAGATGTCACAAGTCCTTAACATGAGTTTCTTCTCTGCTTATTAATCTGGGGTTCCAGATATGTCTTCAAAAACCCTAATTTACTCCATCATACAGGACTGTGTTTCTGGGATGTCTTTCAAACACTTCTCATTGAAAGTCTTTTCTTACCCATGAAAAGGTGGATTTTTATCTGGAAACTTTCCTGAGCTCTCAGACTTGGGCACGGTAATATATTAGGATCTTAGGATTCTTGACTTCTATGATTCTTGTGATTCCTCTTGCCGGGTTACCATGAGAAAAATTTAGTGGCTTTAAAAAAGGGCTTGGTCCCAGCATTCTTATCCACTGGAATTTCAAATTTGAATTTTGAGCTTTGTCAAAATTAAACTGTACTGCTGAAGATAAAAAATGGCTCAAAATCTTGGTCTCCTTTTTTCTCTTCCTGAACCAACTACAGACACCTCAGACTTTGTTTGGGAAGCAGTTTCTGTGTGCGCGCGCGTGTGTGTGTGTGTGTGTGTGTGTGTGTGTGTGTGTGTGTGTGTGTGTGTGCGCGCATGTGTGTGTGTGCATGTGTGGCCGCGTGTGTAGTGGGGGATAAACATTCAAAACCTGAAGAATTCTTCAGAGAGTCCAAAGCACATAAATGTTGAAAAGATGTTAGCTGTGATCCAAGACATAAAATCTATTCATCATCTGCTGTCTCCAAGAACTCTGTGATTACAGTCAGCACTACAGTGTTGTGGTATGTAAACAAATAGGGATGAGGGTGCGTCTTTACCACTGTGCTTTATGGCTATGAATGCTAGGAAAGCAACTCTTCAGCATGGTTTAACCCTGGAAGCATCCTATATTTCATCAATGCAAAATTTAGTGGCAGATAAGCTGAGCAGGACCAGAAGAGACGCTGATGAATGCAAATTGAATGAAGGAGTCTTCCAGTAATGGAGGCAATTGTGGAAAACACCTCAAATAGATCTGTATGACTCCTTTCAAAACAGACAACTAAGTAAATTCTGCATCAGCAGTTCTTGCAGGCAGGCCAGGAAACAGAAGCGTTCTCATTCTCATTCCCATGGGCATGGAGATTTCTTTATTCTTTTCCGCCCTCTCCACTGACCTGCAGGGTTATTCAGAAGATATAGAAGAACTCTCCAAAAATCAGTCATGTGACTTCCTTTTGTCCCAATCAGCATTGATTCATCCTTCTTATGCAAACTGGCCAATGACAGTTGCCACAAACTTCATTACAGACTTGACCTACTCACACAAGACAAGTGGAGTTTGATACACCTCAGTAGCAAACAACTTCAACTGCCAGAACAATTCAATTGTGATACCTTTTAGGTACCACTTTCATGAGGATGTGCAGCCAGTACTAGAGGAGCAAGAAAGCGTGCTACTACGAAATCTTGGAATCGTGGGAAAGATTGTCTAGTTGTTCCCAAGCCTATAACCAGGGACCTATGAGGGATTATGTACCAATGGTTCTTAAATATTTGTGTGAGATACTTTCCGCTGACTTTTCTTATTCCTTTACCAAGGTTCATCTAGCAGCTATTTTTGCATGTTTGCCCATGGAGCCTTCCATTTCACCTCAGTTTTCTTTAAAACAGTTACAAAAGATGGTTTTACATCTTAGGTCACATAGAAAACAGGTGACTCCTTCTTGGGATCTTGACTTTGTGCTGCAAAAGTTAACTACGTCTCTTTGAACCAGCTTATCAGACTCATTTATGGTTCATCACATGGGGGATTGTGCATCATCTTCAAGAAGAGTATCTAGGTTGGAAGCTCTTATGATGGGTAAACATTATATGGTGACCCATAGAGACAGGATCACATTAAGAACAAATTCTTCATTTATGCCCAAAGTTGTTTCAGAGTTTTCTTTGGATGAAGCCATCAATCTCCCCATGTTCTTTTCAGATTCCCAAAAGCAGGGAGAAAGGATTCTACATACTCTAGACATGCACAGGCAGCTCAGTTACTATCTTGTCAGAAGTAAGTCCTTTAGAAATGCAAATCAGCTGTTAATTTCTTTTAAGGGGACAAAGAAAGGATGGCCCATGTCAAAAATAGACTACTTCAAGATGGTTGTCATCAGTTATTGCTTTTTGTTATTCCAACCATGGCAAATCTACTCATCCAAGATTATACTAGAACCTTATATTCCATGATGGTATACTTGAAAAAGATGTGCTCAGGAAGTATTCTAAAGGCAGCTGCATGGTCTTATGTACAAGCATTTACAAAGCATTGCAAGCTGGTTTCCATTTCCAAGTGCAATATTGGTTTTGTTAGGGCCATTGTCCAGGGGCTCCTGGATCCTAATCCCTCCTCTTCCTCCCAGGTTGGATAGGCTTTGGTAATCAACTCAAAGATCCAAAAGCTACTGCAGCAGTGGAAGCAGTAAGAATACTGAACATAGTACAGTTATGTATGTTGAACTCACTATAATAATAGATGTTCAAATTTCTCACTGCTGCAGTGGCCATACCCACCCTCCATCACCGTATTGTGTATGTAGCTAGTTGTTGAGATATAAAGTTACGTGTTGCTGTTTATATGCTTAGAGGTTTATTGCAAGAAAGTCTTGACATTGTCTATACTCTGACTGCTGATTTCCCTCCAATAGGTTAGCCACTCAGCAGTCAGATTGTAAGTCTGGGAGGGAGACAAAGCTTTGTGAAGCTGACTAGTTGTTACATTATGGGCAGGATACAACCCAAATAGCCCTAAAGGCTACTGCAGCAGTGAGGCGTTTGGTCATCTACTGTTATGGTTCATGCAACTTACACAACTGCACTTTCATCCTCGGTCAATTGGATGCTGTGCAGCAACTGGCCATCTTACTTCTGGACAGAGTACTAACAATATTTCAAGCCATGACAAATCAGTGCTGCAAAATGAAACCAGATGAAGCCACACTTCTCAGGGTTTTTGCCCTAATGGCAGTCACTGTACAGACTGATGCACATGACAGGTTCCACATGAATATACTTTAATTGACATTGATATTGTAGTGTTGTAAATCAACAAAACACAAGACAAAGATTTTAAAGCTCTGAAAGTCATGCATGAAACAAATGTCTTGGTGGACACATCCAGAAAACATTAAAGCAAAATGTCTATTTTCTCATCCTCTGCAAGTAGCCACTCTAACCATGGATGTATCCTCTATAGGTGGGAGGAGGGCATTACTTAAGCAGGATGGTCAAAGGAATGTGGACAACATCAGGAGCCCAATTGCACATAAATGTCTCAGAGATAAAACCAGTCTTCCTAGTGTCATAGATATTTCACGACCCTCTCCCCCAAAGTGCAGATTCTTTTCACTTGAAAAACATGGCAGCAGTGTGATACATCAACAAGCAGGGTGGAATACAATTCTCCTCTTCCAAGAAGCCATGAGGGTTTGAGAATGGGCCGTATCCTCACATCACTTTTCAAATATCAACTCACATCCCAGGGACACCCAGTGTCATTGTGGACCAGCTGAGCAATCAAACATTTCTCCCACATGAATAACCTCTCAGCAAATCAGTAGCCCTAAAGATTTTTGATTTTTTTTTTTAAATGGGAAGCCTTGCTGTGATCTCTTCAGTTGACCCCTTAATAAAAAAATGAAGCAGCTTTTTTCCATTGTCACTCAGGAAGGATACCTCCCAAGAGACACATTGGTCTGCGACTGTATCTCTGGCTTCTTTATCCCTTCCTTCAGTTTTATTCATACCAAGATTTTTGTGGAAAGTCAAGATGTGCAAAACCAAGGGGATTCTCATAGCCTCATCCTGGCACTGCCAGATGTAGTTTTCCCTGCTTTGGCTTCATCTTATAATGGAATCAATCTCTGTCTACTATAGCACTCACACCTGATAGCACACCTCTCCAGTTGGCTTCACTCATACACTCAATCCCTATGATTAACCACTTGGTTTCCCTACCTTCAGTAATTGCCTGGAACTCTAGGCTTATGTGATATAATTTCTCACAGTTTCTTAGAAGCCTTCCAACTGGTAGATTTACCAAAATGAATAGTCAAGATTTTTCTTATGGACAACCAAGCAAAGACTAGATTCCTTTTCAGTGCTGGTTTCAACAGTTTTAATATTTTTAGTGGAGCTGTTTCGTTCAGGATCCAGTTATTTCCCCAGCAAAGTAAATTTAGTTGCCATTTCATTCACTCAGTAAGGGTTTCTGTTATCCTTCTTAGTTTATTATAAACTTTGTTACACCTTCAGAAAATGTGTTTTCAACTCCCGAACACATTTAGTTAATTCAGTACCTCTATGGAACTTAAACTTCCTACTGGAGAAGAATCTTGTGTATGACCTAAACTTAATACTAGAGAAAATGTCTTTACCCACCCTTGAAGCTGCTGATACTGCTAAACTATGTTCTAGGAAGACCTTACGCTTGGCTATTACCACTGCTAGACAAATTTCAGAGTTGTAGTCCCTTTCATCTTAGTTCTTATATGTTGCTTTCCACACCAGCAGTGTTTAACTTAGAACTAATCCTTCCCAGTCATTACTCAGTCTATACAGTCACCAGTTTCCTTTCCGAGATATGCCATCAAAGAAGAATACAGTTTGCACTGCTTAGATGTAAACAACAACTTAGATTTTATCCACAGAGAAAAAGGCATTCAGAAAAGATGACCAATTACTTGTATCCTTTTCCAAAATAAATGAAGATGAAAAGGCAGCTAAACTATCCCTGGGATTCATGAAGCTTGCGCCATGTGCCGGAGTAGCATTGGCGATCTAGCGCCAAATATGGCTGTCGAGCGATTCAGGTAAGAGCTGTTTCCACGTGCACTACCAGAGTACGCCAGAGCTGCGCAGCTCACAGCGCTTGTATGCTAATGACCCCATGTACAGCGGTGTAGCATGCAAATGAAGGTATATAGCGATTCATGAAGTGGTGCAGGCGTAGCATAAGCATGCAGAAATGTAAACCAAAAAAAAACGGTTTACATTTTTTAAAACAGAACATCAGAGCCATGAAAGCAGACCAAATTTACGTATTACAAAGTTAACATATGCCAATGGCTAAATATGCAGCCAATGGCATAAAAAAAACACGCACAACACATAAAAAATAACATTTAATGTCATGGCCACACTAACACAAAGTACAACCGTAGTGCATGGGTGCGCAAATGGGAACACAAGGAAAATATATATAGATGTCATAAAACTGCAATGTAACACAAATCATGATTTTGCCATAATAGTCAATGGTATGCATGCTACACCACAACCAAGGCGCAAGGGCTGCTAAGGGTCTGTGACAGTGTTCCACGTGGTAACTAGAAATTAGTAGTCAATGCCATGCAAATGAGTCAATTAATACTGAATCGCAAACGTCCTGCCAGTGTTAGGATGTACCACACGGTGCAGCGGTACAACACCGAGGAATGGCTTGGAGGTAAACATGACATCATGAGAGGTGTGCGCCACCATAGCTGTAATCACATTGGAGCATTGGTAATTCGGGTTGCCTGTTGCTAAGCAAAGTCGCAGGATAGGGTTGTGTACCTAGCCATAGCTATGCTTAGCTGAGAGCACACAAGGTGACTGAAAGTGCATGTGAATGTGGATGAAAACGCTCACAAAAGATGGAAACCGGGCGAGCAAGGCGCACATCTTAGGTGAAACAGGAAGGTTACGGGAAGACAATAAGGAAATGCTGCAGCATGGTAATTGGAGTACAAATGAATAATTAACACCTAGAAACTCACAGTGGGCCATAGACAACAGCTAACAAGGCTGCTAGCAGCTACCTGCAGAACAGGAAAGGGGAGGTGCCATACAGCAAAGAAAAGAGAACTGTCACAGCAGAACAAAGCAAACTTGATGTAGATCAGCTGCATAACACATTTCCCAACACAATCCTGAGTTGTGGAAAGACAAAACAAGAAAGGCAGCAGCTGGATGCATGCCTGACAATGGGAGGTGAATCTGGTTGAAAATAGAAGTAAAGGGCAATAGATGAATCACAGCAGACAAGCGTAAGTCAACAACAAAGGCCCTACAATAGCAGTACCTGCTGTAAAACCAATAATTAAGATACTCTGCAGCTGGAATTGCACATACACTCCCAATTACACCAACAGCATCCATTGTACAATAGTATAAGTTGTGAAAGCCCCACACACACACTTGTGTATTCCCAGACACTCTGCACCATTGGTGTACACAAACGGGGAACTTTTAATATGTATATGTTAGGGGCTGCCATAGCTTTGATTCACCAGCATGTGCTGGAGACTGAAGGTGGTGTGGAGGATGATGCTGACAACCATCTCAGGCACCAGAGGAGGAGATGAGTGTTCAGACCCAGGGTAACCTACCAGGGGCTACATGATCTGGAGATAGTAGAGTGTTACAGGGTGGACAGGGACATCATACAGCAACTTGTTGAGCTGTGCCGGCCATGCCTCAGAGCAAGAAGTAACAGAGGGGAACCTATCCCAGTGGACATGAAGGTATGTGTAAGCTTGAGAATACTAGCCATAGGTACCTTTCAAAGGCCAGATGGGGATATCATGGGGATCTCACAGGCATCAGCATCCAGGGTACTCCACCAGTTCCTGGATGCCATGTTACCACATGCCAATGAGCACATACACTTCCCCTGAATGCAGGAGGAGTTGGCCAGCAATATGTGTCTCTTCCACCATGTGGCAGACTACCCGGAGGTACTGGGTGCAATAGACTGCACGCACATACACATCAAGTCACCACCCAGTGAGCAGGGTAGGCTCTACATAAACCGCAAGGCATTCCCCTTCATCAACTGCCAGGTCATGTGGAATGCCCAGGGCATTATCATGGATGTGTGCGCCAGCAGTCTTGGAAGCTATCATGACTTCCATATCTGGCATGCCTCACAGCTGTATCAGGTATTTGCCAGGGGGGACATCCCATATGTCCTCCTGGTGGGGGATGCTGGCTATGCACTGGAACCCTGGATGATGACACTCATCAGAAATGCACACACAGCCACGCAAGAATGCCATAATGAGGCACACGCAGAAACCAGAATCATCATAGAGCGCATGTTTGAGATGCTGAAATCACGGTTCCATTGCTTGGACATATCTGGTGGAGCCTTGCAGTACTCTCCAGGAATGTGTGCCCACATCTTCATAGTATGTGCCATGCTACACAATATGATCCTGCGGAAACAGCTGCAGCAGGGACAGAATGGTGAAGGCCCTCACAGCGCACCACCATTGCCAAGGGACCCACAGGCACAGGGGGTGCTCAGACCACGAACACCCTGTGCTAGCTCCAGTAGGCAGACAGAGGCGTGCCCAGTATGCCCATGCCTTGGCAAAGAGAGAATGTATAGCACACACACTGACAGTGTAGGCACTCATGGACTGACACCCTTCTCCACCTGCACACACAGCAAACATGGATGGCACACACACATGACCACCTGTAAATTGTCATGTATAGGTGGTCTACTGTGTGCATCCTACATAGGCAGCCCTCAACTATTGTACACACAACCGCCATTGGCACAAGGTAAGTCAATACCTGAACAGTATATTAAGTTATCAGCATGTGTCCATACTGCATGTACAGGTTCATAGATACATAGGTAGGCACATGGCCAACCGCCGTGGCCACTCATAAGCATAGGCAAAACATGTCTGCTGTCTCCACCCCATCGATCAACTAACTGTCCCTCTGTAGAGCAGAGCCACTTGTGGGATCCCAGGGGTGTAGCTACTGTTCACCACCTACTCTGCAAGGATTTCCCAGAGTGTTAGTGAGGGGTTTTGTATTATGTAGTCAGGGATGTTTTTCCAAATAATGGGGAGTATCCCTGACAGGAATCTTCACAGATGTGTACATGTTACATAGTATACCTTAAACACAGCTTGCATATATAGGTAGTTCTCTACAGAATAATAAACATGTGGAACACACAACCGCTGAAATGTGCATTCATCACCCTTGCACTACCAGTGCCTGCTCTGAGAGGTAAGATATCACTGCCAGGATTAGAACACGCAACCATGTACACATTCATCACAATAACATGCCACTAAGCTACCTGAGATGTACCAATGACAGTCATGTATACTGACAGGTTAAAACACAAAACGTAGGAATGTGTTGAAATAGGACAAACCGGCATGTACACAATGAAAGGTGTATGTTATATATATATATATATATATATATATATATATATATATATATATATATATATATATTTATATATATATATATATATATATATATATATATATATATATATATATATATATATATATATATATATATATATATATATATATATATGTATATATATATATATATATATATATATATATATATATACATATATATCTATACACAATCATAGAGAGAGACAGAGAGGGAGAGAGAGAGAGAGAGATATGTCTATATATGGGGATATACATATATATGCAGATATATAGATAGGTTAACAACATCCACATAACCATAGAGGTAAATATAAATGGAATACCTACCACATACCGATTGCTTTACATACCAACGCATGTAATCCCGAGGCTTAAGGTCCGAAAGAACACAGTACCAAAACACCAGATGCGCAAGGTGTAATCTCACGATGTTAATGGACAGTCAGTCAGTGTTTCTGGTGTTGCGGTTTGGGTAGGTTACTGTGTGTACTTTTTTTCTTAGGGCTGTAGTGTGTGTAAGTGTGTGTTCTGTGTGTGGTTTGTGTTGTTGGGGGACTGTAATGTGTGGTTGTGGGTTAGCTTTGTGCGTCTGTTTGCGTGACCTAGGATATAGAATATTAAAGTAGTGGGTGGTGTGTGGGGTGCAGACACCTACATGGGGTGTAGGGGGCTTGGCCACCTGCTCATACATAGTGTAGCATGGTTTGTTTGCAAGTGTTTGGTAGCAGTGTGTCTGTGTGTGCATGTGTGTGTTCCATGTTCGTATTACCTTCGCGAGTTACTGTTGATGTCAGTAATGTGGGGTATGGGCGTCAGTTCCTGGGACTGTGTGCGTCGGAACCCTGTAGTTTTGGAATTCCATAGGTCTCCCGTATACAGCTGGTGAAGTGTTCACATATGTGTATAACACAGACCATAGCAATCACACATTCTGCCACTACCATCCTTTATGAACAAAGGATATGGAGAGTATATGCCTATACACCATTACAAATATGGGCTATGGACATAGTTTCATAGTTTCATAGTTTCATAGTATAGTACTAGGCTATCTGCCCTGGGGCATTTGTAAGCCTAGCCATAGTGATGTGGCTTTTGCCACCCCATGAAATGGTACAAAAATGTACAGAATAAGTTTAGAATACTGTGCCTCTGTCTAGTAGTGACACAATGAAGGTCCCCTTATATAATAGAATTAGTTTACTGTGCCCCTGTCTAGCAGTGACACAGATGTGACCCCTGGGGTAAACTTACGATCTCCCATCCACTCATCAAGATTTCTCTTGAAGAGAGTCAGTGAGGGGCTCTGCCTAATATGAACTGGGATCTTGTTCCAAAGCATGGGAAGCCTCTGGCTTATGAATCTATCCCTCCAGCATGTCCTATTCATACTTGTGCTGAGGTTTAAGTCTTTAGCTCTCGTGGTCCTGATGGATTTGGATTTTTGAGGTGGAGCATGTCCATCAGATCCTGATTTGACATGGCCTTGTACGTCAGGCAGAGATCACCTCTGAGCAGGTGGTATGCTACTGAATAGAGCTGAAGTTTCTTTAGTCTGGCAGAATAAGACATATGTTGGAGACCCTTGATCCTCTTGGTGAGGTACTTTTGTGGTCTCTCCAGCTGTTGCAAATGCCGGGTGAGGTACATACCAAATGGGGCATTGTACTCAATCATGGGTCTGATGAGGGAGGAATATAGGGGTACAATGACATCCTTGGATCTGGATGTGAATCCCTTCATGATGAGGTGTGCAAGGTAGAATGTTTTTCTAACCACTTTGGCAATGTGGGTGTCAAATGAGAGGTCGCTGTCGACTTGGGTCCCTAGGTCTCTGATTACTTTTTCCGAACTCAGTGGGTTGCTGTCTATGTGATAATTTGTGGGTACTTTGTTTTTCCCAAAGGGGATGACTATACATTTTTTGGCATTTAGTTTAAGGCAGTGACTCCGGCACCAGTTGTCCGTTTCTGTGAGGCCTTTTTGTAGGATGTGTGTGTCTGCTGGTGTATCGACTATAGCGTCTAGTTTGCAGTCATCTGCAAACTTTGTCAGCCACAGCCCTCCCATGTTTGCTTTAACATCTGAGAAGTAAATGCCAAACAAGAGGGGTCCCAGGATAGATCCCTGTGGGACACCACTTGTGACTGGCTTTGAGTCTGACATTGCTCCAGCGATTTTAACTTTCTGTCCATTAGCCAGTTTGCAACCCATCTAGTGACATAAGGGTTTACTTTTAAGCTGTTGAGCTTATTTATGATGCCTGAGTGGGGTATTGTGTCGAAGGCCTTAGCCAAGTCCAGGTATGCTGTATGGACTGCTTTGCCCTCATCAATGGCTCTAGTGACTGTTTTGAAAAAGTCAACCAGGTTTAAAAGGCAGGATCTGCCCTTTACAAAGCCGAACTGGGTGGGGTCAAGCGTCTGTAGGTCCCCTATGTCTCTGTTTATGAGTTCCATAACGATTCTTTCCATAGCTTTGCAGACCAGGCTGGTTAAGCTTATGAGGTGGTAGCTTCCAGGGTCTGTAGAGGCACCCCCCTTGTGGAGTGGGACCACTGTTGCTGTACGCCAGTGTTCAGGTACATATCCTGAAGTAAGGATAAGGTTAAATAGCATTTTTATGTGTGGGTTTAGCTCCTCTTGGAGTTCACGTAACACGCAACCCGGGATACCGTCAGGTCCCATTGATGCTGTGTTTTTTGCTTTGTTTAGGGCGGTTCTCACTTGGACATCTGAGATTACAGGGAGATTACATTCAGCTGAGATAAGTATTTCTTCTTTTGGGGGTGAAGGAGGGAGAAATTTGCACTGAACCTGTCAGCCAGAATGTTGGCAATATCTGTGGGTTCAGTGTATTTTTTGTTGGGTTGGACCAACTCTGAGCATATCTGAGGGTTTCTGCCCAGGTTTCTAACATAGCTGAAGAAGGCTTTGTGGTTATCTTTAGTGTCCTTAGCAATTTTTCTCTCAAAGTTGGCCTTGGATGTTTTTATGAGAGAACGTAGTTTTCTGCTAATGTTGATCAGAGATGTCTTCCCTTCATGGGATTTTGCTCTGACGTGCAGTAGCTTCCTCCTTTGTTATACAATTTGTTTATGGCTGAGGTCCACCAGACAGGACGCTTACCTTTGGTGGAGAGGGACTTGGATTTGTTTGGGATTGCATGATCCATGCATTCTTGGTGATGTCCATAGAAAGCATTTGTGAAGGATTCGGCATTGTGGGATGTGGTATCCACTGGCACAGTGGGCTTAAAGGATACCATCTCAGTCTTAAGAAGAGTGAAGTCTGCTTTTGAGAAGTTTTTCACTGTGGTCTTTTGTGCTGGGGGTGAAGGTGGGATATGTATATCCATGGTGATTAGTGTGTGGTCAGATCTCACTAGTGAGGGGTATACTTCCGGTGTGGAGCATTTTGTCCCCATGTTTGTGATGATCAGGTCTAGTATATTATCTCCCCTAGTGGGAGAGGTGACCAGTTGTTCCAGTGCATTTGAATTTATGAATTCCAGGAACCTTTGGGCTAGGGTATTAGGGCTAGAATAATGTACCCAATCTATGTTTGGGTAGTTGAAGTCTCCCAGTATGATGGTATTTTGTGATACATTCATATCCTCCAGTGTCTTCAGGAAGGCTGAGTGGGGTTCTTGAGATTGGGAGGGTGGTCTGTAACATGCTACCAGTTGTATAGCAGTTTTGCCTATGGTTAGTTGCACCTGTATGGTCTCTGATGCTTCATGTGTTGCTACTAACCTGGAGGTGTGGGTGTCCTTGATGAATATGGACACTCCCTCCTTTGTGGTTCGCCGGGTTTTGGGGCGAAAAGCATGATATGAGGTATAGTCTGGTAGTGCTGGGGTGCTCTCAGGAGCCTTGGACCAGGTTTCAGTTACTGCACAGATGTCGATGTTCTCCATGCTGAGGAGTGCATCAAGTGCCTGCATCTTGAGATTTAGACTTCTGGCGTTGAGCAGCATTACCCTTAGTTTTTTTCCATTTTTGTTTTCTAAGGAGGTGGGTTTGTCTTTTGAGCCTTGCCTAAAAAGGCACTATGGGGTGGCAAGAGCCTTAGCCAATATCCGGAAGCCCAGTGGTGACAGGTGTAAGCCATCCCTTGTGAAGCAGCATGGCTTGACCAACATGTCATCCCAGGCAGACAGACATTGGATCCCCTTAGAATGACACCAGTACTTGAGCCAATTGTTAAAGCTGATCATCTTGTCTTTGTATTGTGGTATCATTCTTGGTGAGGGCAAGATGCTGCTCAGGGTCAGGGTCATACCAGCCTGGGCTACATAATCGGAGAGCTCCTCTATGTCTCTTTTCATGTAGTCCAGGGAGGTACGTCTCAGGTCATTCACACCAGCATGGACAATGACTGAGTCATATTTGTACTTGCTTTGGAGTGACCTGAGTGCGTGTGTTATGTGGCAGATCCTAGCTCCCGATAGACAGCTCACATTCACCTTCTCCTTGTTCAGCCTGGTCAGCGGGACATCAGTGTGTCTGACTATAGAGTCACCTATTACTAGTGTATCAGGCAAGGTGTTTGGCCTTAAGGGCTGTGATTGGTTGACACACTGATTTATTGAAGTATGTGTTGCATGTGTTTTGTTTTGAGGTGGTGGATTTTTGGATGTCTGCTTTGGGAGCCACTATTGTTTTGGTAAGTTTTTATTAGAGCCTCGAGTATGTCTTTGTGTTTTTATGTGTTTGGTTTGCAGTTGTGGTAGGTCTATGTGGGACTGGGATTGTTGTGTGTGTGGTTGCCATCTCCTACTGTCTGGTCATGCCAGCCCTGAGTTGAGAGAGTTCAGCCTCCAGTTTGGCTATATAGTTGCATCTCTCACATGTATTTGTGTTTGTTGGGAGGAGGAGAGGGTTGTCTGTGTACATGAGACAATTGTAGCATTGTCTCAAGATACCCAGATTGACCAGCTGAATTGGAGATGACACCAGTAATCTACCACTCGACATGCTAGAACAGTATAAGGGAGTGCTGTACCTTTAAGGGAAGTGGATATTCACAGGAATGGTAAGTAGATGTAGTGCTTTACTTAGTACGAGAGTGCTTACTTAGTAGAGAAGTATTGAGAACAAGTGCTAGGCTTATAATATAGTGAGTAGTCTGGTCATACCAAGAGTAGAGCTTCCTTGAGGGAAAATTTGAAGAGCAGACTTGGCGGAGCCAGAAAAAGTTTAACCTTGTTTAACTGGCTATGCGCACAACCGGTTAATGAGCCAATGATAGTGTTACCACCTGTTCCACTTTGCGAGGGACACTCCCTCTTTGGGTGGTTGTGTCCTGACCAAATATATTAAACATGGCAAATGTCCTGGGATTGTAGGACATAATTATGTCCCATATGTACTGTAATAGTTGCATACAATAGTTATTTCTGTATCTAAATTATCTAGATGGTACAGGAAACAGGATAAGCTACTAAACTGCTACATGAATAAGTTTATAATTAGGCAAGAAAGGAAAGTTCTATCCCTTGTACTGACCGTGGGTTTCTGTCACCCTGTAAAATCAGATGTGTGTCCCGAAAAGGACCCACTATGGACATATGAAAAGGTGGCAACCCTAGCCAAAGAGGGTCAGTCACCAACACAACTACAATGACTGCAAGTACCTATGACAGAAATACACAGCTATCATGTAGCAACATGTTATTACATTCAGATGTATTACCGAAGGGATTCAAGGACTAACATCACCTGCATGCTATACAGGAACCACATGACAGTGCCTCAATGAATCAGCCTGCAAATACCATTGTAGTAGTCCACAAAAGGATAGCTGTTCAAACAGGGAAGAAACCCTCACGCACATAGTGATTATGTATAAAAGCAGTTCCTACACACCTGCATTTGCTATGCACACCCACCAACATCACCCCACACCCAAACATATTACAATACAAACTGTAATAACATCACAAATCATTCACACACTGTACAACATCTGCAGAAGCCTTAACATACCTTGTCAGAGACACATTAACATGGCCCTAAGTGAAATAGCAGCTGTTATACAATGGAACAGCTGCTGATGTAATAGGGTTTGTTTGCACTAATCCCGTTTCAGAGGGTTGTGCGTACACTGGGATGTGTTAGCAATTAGTGTGTAACAGCACAGTATGCTACACTTGTACACCAAATCAAAGATGTCTGGTGAGCACACTGTATACCACATAACAGTTCATGCATAGCCATACAGCCTTGAGCTGGCCAAACATCCTTGCCAGACTTAAACATCTGCAGAAGTATCAGGTACAAACAAACCCTGCATAAGTAGCACTGTTCCGAAATATAACAGCTGTACTCACATGTAGAAAAAAAATCGTCTAGCCATTGCTCACAGTCCACGGGAGTCATGAAGCTAATATATCTCTGTGTGTCTCCATATAGCTGTTGAAATATATCGTAATAACACATCTAGGCCATCTCCCTTGAAAGTAAGGCAAACGGACAACCCCTAAAATGAGTACTTACTTATACACCACTGTTGCCATGGTATCGGCTAATGGAGTAACTGCACAGCTGATGTGCATCCAGTTAACTACTTTGAAACAGCAATTGGTGGACAGGATACCACATGATACCGATATGTAACTAGAAAAGGATGTGTCATCACACATTCAAACCATCTGTATATACCAGCGGAACATTACAAATAGCATTGAAACCGAAAAGGATTGAATCAACTGTTAACAATACTTCGGGTTACTAAAAAGGTATGTAGAACAGTCAGTATGTCTGTGTATGTAGTACTATTCTGTAGTATTTAAAGTGCATGCAATCTATATTGTGGAAACAGTTATCGTGTAGTGATGTATTGTTGAGCATAGTCGCGCTTGTAGTATTTATGTGTACTGCTGTAGGTCACAAGGCAAACACTGCATACACCACAAGGGATGTTATATAAGGGCTTTGAACAGAAATACTCCTCACCAGCCGACGTCAGTGGCAGGGTTGGTCCAACATGTATATGCTATAACAGGGGATAGTATATGTTGATATATTGTAACTCTAGCCATATGTATGGGTGTAATACAGAGAATAATATGTGGAAGGTTGGGCCACTGTGCAAGTATGTTTTGTATTGTGGGATATTGAGCCAATAACTGTGTAATGTACAGTATTGTAGGCAGATATGTATTACAAGCTACATAGCATTACAGTAATGGTAGGCAAACATTAGTTATGTCAATCGGCATTTACAATACACAATAACAGGATACATATGTCTTTTAGTGAGCTGACAGTTTATCAGCATGATATCAAAGTAAAATGGAAGAGCTATTTAACTATCCATGCACATAAGACATGTAATATGTGCAAAGGTAGGTACTAGGCTGTCTTACCAAGGGTATGTATCTGTAAGCCTAGCTAGCGTGTGTTGTCTTTTGCCACCCCCATAGGTTGGTTCCCTGTGCATCAGAATGGCAGAGCCAATAGTTCCCTGTGTCTCTGTCCAGCAGAGCCACTGCAGTGATCTCCTGGTACATGTCTGTCTCCTATCCACACGGCAACATTTCCCTTGAAGAGTGCTTGTGAGGGGCCCTGACTGATTTATATTGGAATCACGTTCCAAAGCATACGGAGTGTCCAGGTCAGGAATCTACCCGTTCAGCACGCCCTATTCATCATTGTGGTTAGGTGTATATCCCTAGAGCATGTGTCTCTCAGGGGCTTCTGTTTAGGTGGAGCATATCCAACAATACAATGTTGGACATGGGCCTTGTATGTCAAGCAGAGATCGCCTGTGAGTATGTGGTATGCACCTGAGTACAGCTGGAGTTTCGTAGGTTGGGCTGCATAGGTCATCTGTTTGAGGTCAGTAATCCTCTTGATGTGGTACTGGTGTGGTCTTCCAAGCTGTTGCAGTTGTCTTGTAAGGTATATCCCCAATGGGGTGTTGTATCCTTTAATGGGTCTGATATGACATGTGCAGAGTCACAATGGCCCCTCTGATCTGGATGTGAACCCAGTAGAGATTATGGGGGCCATGTAGGAGGATATTCTAACCACCTTGTCATTATGGGTATCGAAGGAGATAGCCATCTACTGGTGTTTCTGGATCCCACAATTCCTTCTTTGTATGTAGGGGACTAGCACCTATGTTGTAGTCCATGGGTAATTAGTTATATCCAAAGGGGATGACTATGCACTTTTAGGCATTCAGCTTGACTCCATGATATTAACACCAGGTATCCGTCTCAGTGTGATCCTTCCAGAGGGTGTCTGTAACAGCTGGGAAAACAATTACGTCCCCTAGTTTGCAGTCGTCTGCAAACCTTTTCAGCCAAAGCCCTCCTGTGCTTGTCTGTACATCAGAGAAGTATATACCGAACATGAGGGGTCCTAGGACTGAGCCCTGGGGGACGGCAGTTGTAACTGGTATACAGTCAGACCTAGGGTATGCAACTCCTACTGTGTGTGTCCTGTCTGTGAGCCACTTTGCAAACCATCACATGACATAGGGGTTAATGTTCAGGCGGATGGGTATGTTGATAATACCAGAAGGAGGAATGGTGCTGAAAGCCTATGAGAGATCTAGGTAGGCTGTGTGGACCTCCTTACCCTCATCTAATGCCTTGGTAACTGTCTCTAAGAAACCCACCAGGTTTAGGAGTCATGGTCCAGCCTTAACAATGCCAAACAGAGAGGGGTCAAAGGTTGGGAGGTACCCAATGTCTCTGACAGTGACCCATGATGTGCACCATAGCCTTGCAGACCAGGCTAGTCAGGCCAATAGGGAAATAGGTCCCATAGTCGGTTGTGGCGCCACCTTTGTGGAGTGGGATAACTGTTGCTGTGCGCCATTCAGGGGGCACTATGCCCAATGTGAGGCTATAATTGAACATGGTGTGTAGGTGAGGAGACCGTATGATCTGAAGTTCATGTAAAACGCAGTCTGGGATGTTGTCCAGTCCCATGGATGCTGTGATATTGCCTTCAGAGTGTGCAGCTTTGAGAGGGATCTGCCAGGATGTTGCCAATATCCATTGTTTCTGTAATGGTCATGCCTTTGTGCTGTAACTCGGAGCAGATCTGGTTGTTGACATTGAGGCTCTGTGGTTGTTGTTGGTATTAGGTGCATTAAAGTTTTCATAGCTAGCTTTGGAGGATCGTATAAGGGATTGCACCTTCTTACTGAGGCTGGCCAGGGATCTCCTCCACATATGGTATTGTACTCTCGTTTGCAACAGTGTCTTCCTCCTGTAGTACAATATGTTTATGGAAGGGGACCACCAGATTGGTTTAGTTAATTATGAGTATAGAGTCCTGGTTCTGTTTGGGATAGCACAAGCCATGCACTCCTGTAAGTGCTTATAAAGTGCATTTGTGTAGGATTCAGCAGTTGTAACAGTACTGTCCATCTGCATGGGTGTCATGACGTCCACCACATCTGCCTTAAGAAGCATGTAGTTGGCCTTGTAGACATATTAAACTGTGGTTCGCTTAATGGGGGGTAGGTGCGGGATGTGGATACCAACAGCACATGGTCTGATTGGACCAACTCGGAGTTGGCTTCACGTGTGGAGCACCAGACACTCATGTTGGTATTGACTAGGTGTAGGATATTGTTGCCCCTGGTGGGTGTGTGGATATGTTGAGCCAGGGCATTGGTGTTTATGAATTCCAGAAACTGTTGAGCTAATGTGTTGGTACACGAGTAGTTTTCCCAGTTAATGTTGGGGTAAATACAGTGAGGCTTATGTGATGAGTGTGGTGTTGTGCGACTGTGTACCTTCTCCACATGACAGTCAGGCTCAGGCTTGGTTGGAGAGACCTTTACCTCCAGTTTGGCTAGATGAGTGCATCTCTCACAGATTGTAGTGTTGTGTGGTAGGCAGAGAGGCTTGTCTTTGTACATGAGGCAATGTGTACATTGCCTCAGGATGTCCAGATTCATCAGATAGACTGGTGAGAACACTGGCAGTTGACTCTTGGACATGCCTGAATATAGAACTACATTCACCTAGATAAGTGAGGAAAGTGAGTACAACAGCTACATTACTCTACGCAAGTGAGAAAAGTATGTACAAAACCTGTTCACCTGTACCTGTAGGTGATGTGGAAGATTGAGTGCTATAGTAATCATTAGCTTACATACTGTTTACAAGTCCTGAACAAGTGCTTAGCATGAATAAGCAATCCAGATAGGGTCTTGGATAATATAAAAACATGGCCCCACCCCCCCAACAGGTACACAGGCATATATCCATGTACACCACAGGGCCCCTGTACCCACAACTATGCAGGTACAAGCTGCACTCAGTCTGCATGGGACCTGCCCACATCACAGGTTGTATCATACACATATGGCAAAACAAGATACTCTCCACGTGCACATCATGTAAAACATAGCTCCATGTCAGGTTGTGTACACACTAAATGGTGCACACCAACAGGTATCACAACCCAACAAAGGGGGAGACACCACTGATAATGGGAAGTACTGCACTACTACTCTGCTGAGTCTGGTCTGGAAGGCCATGAACCTTGATCACTTAAGTGATGTCAGCAGTACAGATGTAGATGACAGCATGGTTGATGTCACACTGCATATCATAACCTTGCCAGGTCATAGGACATCATCACCCATACTGTGTACCACCTACACTCGTTATACTAGATGTACATTCCTATGTCACAGGAGTGTTTAGCTACAGGACCGCTGCTGGCAGAAACAACACTACAGAAGGTGTCTGAATAATATGTGATCATCACACCAGTGACAGCTACAGTATGTCAGGGTTAATGAATTATTTTCCCCCTCACTGTAGTCCTTACCTCACAGACAAACAGAAGGCATCTGCCTATTGAAGTATGGGAATGACTATGACTCGCATTGTCACCCCTATATTAATAACCCTGTACCCATGAACTACCACCTAGGCAGCGGTCATCATAATGGACAATTGGGTGTGAGGGATGCAGCTGGGCAGTTGTCTTTCCTGTGATAGCTACTTCACCACACCAGTCAGGGAGTCATATGTGGCAACCCTATTAATAATAGGGTGCCATCCATGAATATAGAGATCATTGTCCAGCCATACAGACCACTCAAGTGACCCATATCAGATCACATATTTCCTTTAAGGGGTATTGGCCATGTGCAGATGGCCTACACAAGCGTTCCCATTCCCCATCTCCACTGTGTAGGATTATGCATACCCTGAATGAATCCATGTCCAATCAAGTGATGTCGGACATGCTACATGTACTCATCCTGATCTTGAACACATACTTCATGGACATCCATCTACCACATGCTGGACAGATCCTTGTCCCATACACTTGACATAGTCCTGCCATACTATGCATTCCTGTCCTTCAAAGCTGCACATTGCTCCCCTCACAGACATGGTGTGATGACTGCATGGTAATGCATGGTATATTTATCATTAACCCTGTGGATCAGTAATGTGGCACTGCTCCACCTGGCCCCACAGACCCACCTGTCGGCTACTGCCAGGTAACCTTTCATCCTAGATGCATACATGGCCCATGGCATATAGCCCACTAGTTGACTTTGACTGTACATGCCATCGCTGATATCCATCCCTGCAAATACCATCTGGCTAGCCAGTGTCCCATGTGTGTCACATGTGCAACACAGGCGATACATGGCGGGATGATGAATCGCTGTACAGTGCCATGTAGATGTATATGGCAGAACACATACGTGTAAAACCTTATGTGAGCATGTCTGCAGGGTCACAGGTCATGTCTGTTATGGCAGTGTAAGTCCTTATATGTGACATATACACTGCATCAAGGTCGACTGCATTAATGTGGACACATCCAGCCATGTGCTGATAGGTAGAAACAGCAGTACAGGCAAACAGACATGCCCACATCAAGACAGCAACCACATGGAGTATGTGCAATGTAATCAGGTGACACACACACACACACACATATATGGTGATAATCCACTCAACATTGAGTGCCACATGTGTGTGACAAAAACCCGTCAGTGTCATGTAGGTTTGCAAATACAACTATTTAAACTGAAGTAATGCGATACACATGTATGTTCAGCTGTAGCTCTGTATGTCTCTGAGGTACTGTGACCTGTCTCCATCATTATGTCTTCCAGGTATGCCGCGTGCAAGGCTTCCCCCTTTTACACATGTGGAGGATGAGGCCCTCATCCAATATCTAGTCGATAATTATGACATTCTGTTCAGCCATGTGCCACAGGATGCACAGCAGCGGGATGCCCTGTGGATGGAATTTCGCAGGAGGGTTAATGATGTGGGTGGCCACAACCGCACATACCAGCAGGTGCGCAGACACTGTACAGACCTCATTAGATGGGTGAAACAGCATGCAAATGCAATTGACAGGGAACAAGGTGCAGCAGGTGGTGGACCACCAACTCAGCCCCCACTCACACGTACCAAGGAGCTACTGGCCAACCTGGGGACACCTGCAGAACCACATCCACAAGCCTTAGCCGATATTGTGGAGGTGGGTGTCTCTCAACCACTGAGATCGGAGTTGCCTGGTAAGTCAGTACTGCACCTATAACAACTATATTCCATATAGCCGCATGTGTCAATGTACAATATGTAATGTAACATCATATGCAAGGCATGTACACACACATGCCGCATACTATAGTATGCTACTCTGTGTATGTAAACATGTGCATACACCATAGTATAGTCTAATGTACTAGTGTATGTGTTATGCACATTGCTCCCAGTAGCCTTTATACAGGGGTGGATTATGCTGATACTGTTGTGTTACTCCTATTTTGGTACCTCTGGCATTCCTCGGTGACAGCAACCCGTTGCAGGTGAGAGTATTATTATTTATCAGGAACCGTAATGCACAAATCTATCTGCCATGTGGCCATTCACAACATGTACACGTAATGTATGGTCCTGTCACAATATACATGTCGGATTTGCAATGCATCACAATAACTATCCATGTGCCACACTTGCAAACTATGTGAATCATCTCACCAACATGAATCCTCACAAACTTTATTGCCAGATGTGTTGGCAGCTGTGCATACAATGGTGGAGGTGCTTTTCACTTTAGGAACGTACAACAGATCTGATCTACACATGTGGTGAATACACACAGTACTACACAGTGGGCTGGAGTATAGCCAGCACACATGTTTCACCGGTGTGGATCATAGCCCTGCTATGACTGTTACACAATGTGATGTGCTATCTTGACATGTCCATGACATCTATTAGCCTGGCTGCTACACTGCCTACCTAACCTGAAAACATATCCCACATATCACCCTTTATCTGCATAACCCTGTTGTCAGTGGAGCATATATATCATATGGGACAACACAGACATTTGAAATAGATGCCCATCACTATAATTTGGACAACACATGTACACACATGGCCATGGAGGATGGCCAGAGACATTGAGCAACACACACACTAGAAGTGTTGTGCTTGTGTGTACACCCTGTCATACAATGGCTACACATAGTTCAGCCATGGCCTTTATATAATGGTCATAATGTCGATGTGGAACGCTAGACATCCTACAGGCCTGTGCACATCTTGTGAGGCATAACATCAATCCACCACATAGGATGTGTTGAACATCCTGAGGGTGTTGCAACATGACAGCAGTTACCTGTACAGGATCCACAACAGGCCACAGATACAGTACATTCCCGTTGCTGGTGATGGACATATATGCCACACTAGTTCCTCGTGTGTGTGGGTGTGTGTGTGTGTGTGTGTGTGTGTGTGTGTGTGTGTGTGTGTGTGTGTGTGTGTGTGTGTGTGTGTGGTACACAGATGTCATGTGGGACATGGTGTACTGACATGTTTGCCATGTCTGCCCATAGTTGCCAGGCTGCAGCAATATGGTTGCAGATGTGCAGGGGCATCATCCGTATACCCATCAGAGACCTGTGTCACAACGTCCACATCATGGTTTAGTGTGTATACACCTCAGAGATGTGGGTCACATTCCACAGTATATATGTATTGTATCTGAACACAGTCATGTCTATGAACCCTGTCTGTAACTCACACTGTATAGCACTAGAGACTTCTCGTGATTCCCTGCAATGGTCATGCACATCAGCTAAATTTGCAGTATATCTGTAGGGTGGACAGACAACACTGAATTGGTACACCATTGCCCCACTGTATATTCAACAGGACAACATTGTGTTAAACATGTATGCATGTCATTGCACATGTCAGCAGATCACATGTCATACTGCATGTGATTGTCAAGATCATATGCCACACATCAGGCAGGTGTACTGTTAACCTGTACTGGTCCACATGGTATAACACAGGATGTATGCTAACCACTACTATGATTGTGTAATTTGCATGCCGACTGCTATCACACATGCATGCTGTGTGCAAGCTACGGATGTATGATAACTACCTCTATCATTTTCTGCGCTGCATGCTGTCTGCTGTATCACATGCATGTTGCATGCCTTCTGTCATATCACATGCGTGTGTGTGTGTGTCTATTGTATAGATTGTAATGTACATTTCTTGTCTGCCCTCACAGGTGATGTAGGTGCATTGCCCTCCTGTGGTACATCAGATGTTATTCTCCCCACAGACTCTAGCAGTGATGATGAATGTATGATTGGGTCACAGGCAGAGTTGCAGGGGCTGAAACTGTCCCATTGGTTGCCATTCCATCTATATCCACAAACACACACACACACACACACACACACACACACACACACACGCACACACACTCATGGCTTCACTGACACAGTAATACACACTCGCACACAGTTGCTACTGGTGTGCTGAGGACCCCTGCCTATGTGCAAATCATATTTACAGTACTGTGCATGAACATGACATGCCACAGAGAATACACATGTACAGGTAGTCAGTACGGCCTAAGATCGGGGACATCAACACTGATAGTTGAATGCATTGCCTGGATGGTGGGAGGGGTCCTATCAGTTCAGTATGGTAACATGCATCCTCACCCCAGGGACCAGTCAGCCCTACATACACACACTGTGGCATTCAGTAATTAATACACCTATGTCATGCACATACAGATACCTCACATGTGTGAGATACACGCCCCTGCCTATGTCCTGCTTTATACATTGCAGTCTGTACAGATGTGTACATTAGTGTACAGGAGAGTGAGTAACAATTGAGATGTATTCCCCACAATACGTGACAAATATGGACACACACACAACCACACATGCCGGTACTGTGAATCTCAGACCTGCCTAGCTCATGTTATGTATGTCAGACGTACAGCAGTATTGCATGCGTTACAAACTGTACTGATGCTTCCTGTACCAACAGTGCTGATATATGCACTAAGGACGTCATATTTATTAACAGGTGTCAAGTGATTTACCTTCGCTATCACGCTGACCACTGTCTAAGTTGTGTGTTATGTCCTCCAATTAACAAAACCATTGCTTACCGGTTACACAGGGTATTGTAGGACTGCTTGTGACCCACCTGTGAGCTGTCCAGAGCAAACATCCATCTGCAAAGATGCCCCACCACTTAGTTATTTCAACACATCTGTCCATACCTGTGGTACATCTTTCTGTACATTCAGCATATCACCATATACAGTTGCCAATGTTAAGGCTGCATTGTAGCTGCATGATGTACTAGGATACACACCACCTGCATACATCAGCAACTGCACACACATGTTATCTGAATGCACAAAACTACATGTACAGGTGTGTAGGTCCTACAATCCTGACATTTGGTCATGTTTGTAGGCATTGCAATTGGTGGATATGTGTAATAACATACATGACACATGGACTGTTGTATGATATGATGGGTGACAAGTACACAGGGGATGTTACCTCTGTCAACATTGATATCTTGCCTTATGTACTGTTAGCATTCAGCAGCCATGGACCTACATTCCATGTGCATGTGTGTAATGGCTGTAGCCACCTGTTTGCACAAAGGACTACAACAGCTATGCTATTTACAGGTATGTTGTGTGTGTGGCATGTACATACCCAGGGCAGGTACATGTATGTGATATCCATGCATGAGGGTGTGTACTGGTGTACAGCAACAGACATCTGCTAATGGTGGACAGTACTGAAGGCCCTTGGTATGTGTACAGCTGACCGGGTCACAGACAGTGGTATCATTGCATTGCATAACACATGATGCAACTGTGTCAGTACATGCGTACTGTCTACAGATGATGTAGAGCTTAGTACAGTACACAGGTCAAGGATCACATGGTAGCGTACTCTTCTGTCATATATGTATGGTTGCGTGGTGGTGGTCCGAGGGCATGGTGGTGTTTGCAGTTTACATTCTAGAATGCAGCATGTGACACTGTGTCCTGTGCATGGCTCATCTGTGATGCCTTTCATGGGGGAACCGGTCAGTACATGTGAGTGGCCTTTATGTATATGGGTACACCACCTGGAGTGGTCCATACCTGTGTTATGGCCCACATGTCTGGTTCTGAGGTATATGGTGGTAGTGCTAAGTTCTGAGGTATATGGTGGTAGTACTATTGTGCACTACAGAGACATCAGCCAGGTGTTCCTCACTGCACAGATATCAATACTCCCCATTGTTGGATCTACAGTGGCCAGCTGTGAATACGGACGCTACACATCTAGCACTGGGTAGCATAAGAAAACAATGCAGTTGTCCTGTAGGTGTATGGGAGTTAACCTGTGTTTAGGACATTTGCCTTGGAATGGCACTGTGTGGGCGGATGCGACTTGGGTAATATCCACACTCCCTTGTATCATGGATGCATGTGATATGTGTCAAAGGCCTGCCTACTGTCAGCCATGTCATCCCAGAATGACAGCTGATTTGTTAAAGACCGGTGTCAAATATATGTAGGGCAGCGTTCCCGATAACAATGACAACTACCAACACCAGAGACCATTACAATGTGTTATTTTCCTTTACCTGTAATAGCATGGCCACTGCGGCCCTCCGTGTTTAGCATCAGAGTGCATGCCAGTCAGCCCTGTGCTACTAGGAGTATGAGCATGCCCAGTATATCTTTGTGTAGATGGACACATAGTATTGCATTCTAACCATACCTATGCTACTAAGTGTGTGAGCATGCCCCCTGTGCTACTAAGTGTATGAGCATGCCCAGTATAACCTTATGTAGATGGACAAAGTGCATTCTGAACAGCCCTGTGCTACTGTGTGAGCATGCCCAGTGATACCTTGTGTTGGTTTTGTGCCTCTGTGTATGGGCATGGCCATTGTAACCCTGTATAGTGGTAGTAGTTGTCCATTCCACAGATGGGCATACCCCAGGTCAGGATGGATTCACACTTGAAACACACAGGTTCACAGGTATGTACATCTTAACTGCCAGCATCCCTTTGATGTCCACATTCCCAGATGGTCATAATGACAGCCTTGACATGTGTATTCTGTGTGGCGCGATTTGTATATATGTAGTATTGTAATAGTAATCTGTAAATAGGCAGGTGTTCCATACCCGACACTGGCATGTGTGTGTACGTCTGTCCCCATTTGCCGGTGGAGTCTAAATTGCTTTTAGACTGGCCACACTCCATACATTTCTTATACCCACTGTTAACAAGGCCAATGATGTCACCCATCTACAAATACACCTCTGGGAGAGCTGTGTCTCAGTAATCTCGGTAGCGTGTTCTGCAACTGCGTAATGCTGTAGTGCAATAAAGTAGTTAGGTCGGTGTTCTACTCCCACACTTTGTGTGTGTGTGTGTCTCTCCCCATTTGCCTGAGGACTGAGTAATACATTTATACTTCTCACACTCCATACATTTTTTATACCCACCATTAGCTAGGCCAATGATGTCACCTTTCTACCAATACACCTCTGGGAGAGCTGTGTCCCAGTAATCTTGGTAGTGCATTCTGTAACTGCGTAATGCTGTAGTGTAATATAGTAGTTAGGTCGGTGTTCTACTCTCACACTTGCCATGTGTGTCTCTCCCCATTTGCCTGAGGACTGAGTAATACCTTTATACTGCTCACATTCCATACATTTCTTATACCCACCGTTAGCAAGGCAGATGATGTCACCCATCTGCAAATGCACCTCTGGAAGTACTGTGTCCCAGTAATCTCAGTAGCGCATTCGGTAACTGCGTAATGCTATAGTGTGATAAGATAATTAGGTTGGTGTTCTACTCCCAGCCATGCCAACTGTGTGTCTCCCTCTACCTGGGGACAAAATAATGCTTTTAGACTGCTCACACTCCATACAATCCCTATCACTGTCTTTGCCAATGCTGATGATGTCACCCACCTAGAAGTGCAACTCTGGGAATACTGTGCCCCAGTAATCTCAGTAGTGTGTTCTATAACTGTGTAATGCTGTAGTGTGATAAGATAGTTAGGTCAGTGTTCTAATCCCAGCCATGCCTACTGTGTGTGTGTGTGTCTCCCTCTGCCTGGGGATAGAATAATGCTTTTAGACTGCTCACACTTCATACAATCCCTACTGCCGTCTTTGCCAATGCTGATGATGTCACCCACCTAGAAGTACACCTCTGGGAGCACTGTGTTCCAGTAATCTCGGTAGCGCATTCTATAACTGCGTAATGCTGTAGTGTGATGAGATAGTTAGGTTGGTGTTCTAATCCCAGCCATGCCAACTGTGTGTGTGTCTGCATCTGCATCGGGACAGAGTAATGCTTTTTGACTGCATACACTCCATACAATCCCTATCGCCATCCTTAGCAATGCAGATGATGTCACCCACCTAGAAGTACACCTCTGGGAGTGCTATGTCCCAGTAATCATGGTAGTGCTTTCTGTAACTGTGTAATGCTGTAGTGTGATAAGATAGTTAGGTCGGTGTTCTAATCCCAGCCATGCCAACTGTGTGTGTGTGTCTACCTCTGCCTGGGGATAGAGTAATGCTTTTAGACTGCTCACACTCCATACAATCCCTTTCACCATCTTTGCCAATGCTGATGATGTCACCCACCTAGAAGTACACTTCTGGGAGTGCTTTGTCCCAGTAATCTTGCTAGCATGTTCTGTAACTGTGTAATGCTGTAGTATGATAGAATAGATAGATAGGTGTTCTATTCCAAGGCATGACAGGTGTGTGTTTTTGGCAGTCATATCCTATGTGTTGGTGTTTGTGAGTGGCTAACTACTGGATGTGTTAAGGAGCATGTTTTGTTGTTTTCCTATATAGTGGGCATAAATGTCACAATCGGCCAAGAGACTGGGTTGGCTAGATATTAACACCAGTGAATAATGCAGGAGGCGCATGTGGTTTCCTTTTCATTCTTGTCTAATGCTTTGTTGTCACGTGGTCCGCAGTTGAGATATATATTCTATATCTACGTATGTGTGTGTATATGTATATATGTATATGTGAATATATATTTTTATATATATATATATATATATATATATATATATATATAAATATGTATATATATATATATATATATATATATATATATATATATATATATATATATATATGTGTGTGTGGACATTAGCACACATAAATGTACATGATGGAATACATGTCCTATACTGTTGAATGGCTGTGCTGGATGATCTGTACATGATAACCTCAGATGTATGTATATCTGCCATGTCTTAGTGGTAAAGCACATCATCTGTGGTGTGCAGGGCCCCGGTTTTAAGCTGTGCAGAGGCCGGTTGTTTTGTTGTTGGGAAGAACAAGGGACATTGAATACGGTGATAGTAAGGTGCTTTTAACCAGTTGTGTGCGGGTCTGCTCAACAGTAAGCAGTGGTTATTTTTGGGTCATGTAACTATGCATTAGAAGACAATACTATGCAAATGAGGTGGAAAATAGTGAATCTCATTTATCCCTAGGGTGTGATGCAGGTCCCAAGAGAGTATGTGTATAGATAGCTGGGTGCAGGGCTCGAATATAGGTGAAAGCATGGGGGGGTGTCAGACATACAGTACGTAGATTGGAGCCCTGTGTCTCGGGATTGCTCTTGGCTTAGCACACCTAAGCTAGGGGTGTGTCTGTACCCGCCTAGTGCAATTGGAAGGGACAACAGCAGTAGGAGAGTAGTCAAGGTGAATAAGCTTGGCAAACAGGTGATAGTTATCACAATCAGCAGATTACAGGCACAGCAGACCAGCCCGGCCCAGAACACTATGATAAAGTGAGCAAGCACCACCCCCTCGGGTTTTTCCACACTCTACACCACCGGTGTAAACATGCGGGGAAATTTTACCAAACAATCCAACGAAATGAGAAGGGCTGCAGCAAGCAACATAGACCAACATGTGCAGGAGGCTGAGGGGGGTGAGGATGTGAATGCTGCTGAACAACCCTCAGTAAGGAGACAGAGAAGACTGTACAGACCCAGGGTAACCTACCAGGGGCTACATGAGCTGGAGATAGTGGAGCGCTATGGGGTGGACAGAGACCTCATACAGCAGAATGTTGAGCTGTGCCGGCCACACCTGACACATCGAACAGGCCAAGGGGAACTCATCCCATTGGATACCATAGGTATGTGTAGGCCTAGGTATACTAGCCACAGGTACTTCCCAAAGTACAACTGTGGATATCATGGGGATCTCACAAGCATCCAGGGTATTCCACCAGTTCCTGGATGCCGTATCAACACATGCCAGTGAGCACGTACATTTCCTCAACACACGTGAGGTGTTGACCAGCAATATGTGTCTCTTCCACCAAATGGCAGACTACCCTGGGGTAGTGGGTGCTAAAGCCTGCATGCATGTATGCATCAAAGCACCACCCAATGAGCAGGGCAGGGCCTACATTAACCACAGGGGCAACCCCTTCATCAACTGCCAGGTCGTATGCGATGCCCAGGGCATTATACTGAATGTGTGTGCTGGCTGCCCTGGAAGCTATGATGATTCCGATATATGGCATCTGACACAGCTGTACCACAGCTTTGCAATATGGGCATCCCCTATGGTCACCTAGTGGGGGATGCTGAGTGGCTGATGACACCCATCAGAAGTGCACACACACCTGAACAACAACGCCATAATGAGGCACACGCACAGGCCAGACATATAATAGAGCATGTGTTTGGGATGCTCAGGTCACGGTTCCGGTGTCTGGACACATCCAGTGGAGCCTTGCATTATTCACCAGCTACATGCACCCATATTGTTATGGTATGTGCTATGCTACACAATATGATCTTGCGGAAACAGCTGCAGCAGGAACAGCATGGGGCAGGGCCACTCAGCCCCCCACCAATGCCAAGCCCTGTACAGGCACAGAGTGACTCGGAGGAGGAACAACCTGAGCCAGACCCAGTAGGCAGTGTGCCCAGTATGACCTGGCCTTGGCAAAGAGGCAATGCATAGCATATGCACTGACACAGTAGGGACCCAGGGAATGTCACACAGACAGCAAAAGGGATGCCAAACATGACACTACCTGTGCTCAGCCATGTATAGGAAGTGCACTATGTGCATCCGGCATAGGTAGAATTCCAGCACCATCCTCAGGTCTGGCACACCCTCAAGGTAAGTCAATCAGCCTACCAATTGGCAGTTGTATTAGAATGTGTTGGTACCTGTAGCTACGGTATGGATGTGAGCATGCAAGGGAATTTGGTGGCCAAATGTTAAAGCAGCAGACAGTAGACATCCATAGTGGCACCATGACATCTGTAGCACATACGGGGGTCACCACAGTAGCCTGTAGTACACAGGGTGTTATAACCCACTGCGGGTAATGGGCTGAGCATCATGTGTGTCCATACAGCCCACACAAGTCTCAACCAGCTGGACAGGTGTAGACCAACACAGACAAATGCTGTATTATGGCCTCTGAATATGCCCTATGGATGACCCCCCCCCCCACAGACCCACACAGACAGACTACAGCAGGCTAGGCAGTTGGTTGTAGGTTGTGAAGGCTAGGATGTCTGAAACTAATATGTTGGCAATTAAAGCTAAGATCTGGAGTGCACTGGTATTCCTCTAGCCAGCACAATATGTAGGTCTACACACTGAAATGGAGTACCTGACATACCAGTAGAGTTTTAGAAAAAGTGTACAAGTGTCAGATATGCCCCCCTTCCAAAGTACACATATAGCAGCAGACAGGTGCATCCCCCCGGTGCTGTGTAGGAATGTGGATACAGTCGGATGTCCCCCCACGCTACGCAGAAATGTAGCAACAGTCAATGCCACATGACCGATGGATATCCTGCAGACACAGCATGCCACCTGTCAGTGTACAACGCAGAGGGCGGCATCACAGTTCTGACTACCTGGACATGTAACACATGCGATACAGTTGGCCATACTAGGCATGCTCAAACACATGAAGGTATGATGGCAATGTCAGTCGACAACATGCGGAATGGTCATATTGGGCATGCTCACACATGTAAACACAAGACGGCCAGGTCTGCAAACACCACTGGTCCGGATATATCTGCCGGTACATTGCTATACTGTTGAATGACTGTTCTGTATGGTGTGTGCGTGTGTGGTACTGTCTATTGTCTGTATATTTGCCATGGTGTATTGGTAATTCACATTAGCTGTGTGCACAGGGTTTTGCCACCAACACTTGCAAAGGACGGTTATTTGTTTGTGTCCAGAACAAGCCCAATGGATACGGAGGGAGTAAGGCACATTGAAGCAGTTGGGAGCGGTTGTGCATGGGTTTGCATGGTGTTAAGCACTGCTGACCTCTGGTTACAGCTTCTTACACTTGGTTAGCCTCCACATTTCCTTACCAGTGCAATACTCGCATACTGGTAGCCAAACACGCTTACACCCACTCGCTCCCTCACTTGTACATGCACCGACATTGGTGCTTGCATATGTCACTCACGCTGGATGGGCGCGATCCCTTGTGATGCCTATTACATCGGACTACATGACTACAGTATCGGGTATGGCTGACCATTAGGCGACGGCATAGCGTTCGACTGTATGGAATTGGCCTGTCCAGTGAGTTAATCATATTATATGCGTATTCCTCATACAATCTGCTCTCATCTGGCTGATACATGGAAACCGATACTCTGCAATGCAGACAAGTAAATGTCTTTTGGGACCCACATCCGTCTGCTGGGTCATGCTACCGCATACCTATTGTAGGCTTGCCACCTTTTAAATTGGCCGAGGTGGGACTTTGGATTAACACCCGTCCCACTTTGCATGGGACAGTCCCTCCTTAGGTGTATGTGTCATGTGAAAATAATCAAGATTACAGGACAATATTATATTCTACGTTTCTCTGATAGTTGCATGTAACAGTTATTGTATATATGACACTTCTATATGTTATGTGAAGTAGCATAAGCAACTGGACTGCTACTAGAATAAGCTTTTATTTGTGCAAATACGTATAGTTCTGTACTATGCATGGCTGTAGGTATGTTCTGACCTGGTATGTCTGACATTTCTACGGAGCAGGTCCCACTTTGGCCATTTGGAAAGGTGGCAGCCCTATAGGACCTATATGTAGAGATGTCAGATTTGGCAAGGCAACACATACCCACAGCCAGTAGAAAATAGACTACTTCACCGGTTTGCCTAATTAAAGGTTAGTTGTGTAGCATTATAGTTGCTAATATGTTTCCTATAACATCTAGGTTTTTCAGATACAACATAATTGTTTTATGCAACCACTACAGACAATATATGGATTCTTTGCCCTAAATCACAGGCCATGTGGCATAATAACATTTATTTTGCAGGACACAACTGCCCAAAGGGGAATGTCCCTCACAAAGGTGAACAGGTGGTAACCCCAACCTATTATGCTATCATCTACCTAAGGTAGTGAGCGGAATATGTGCTTTCCATCACTAGCAGACGTCACATACGAATGGGGGAGAATGAACACTGAATCTGGGACACTGCATTATTTCCATCTCAGACTGCATGTTCGCTAACCTTTTTTTGACAAGTTGGGAAGAAGAATATATTTTGAACTCTGAGTGGTCTTCCTTATTAGGGTGTTACTTCCGTTTTTTAGATGATATTTTTATTACATGGAATGGTAACCAATTGGAACTAGAGAAGTTCAAGACTTATTTGAATACTTGTAGTGAAGACATAAAATTTACATTTAGTCAAGACCAAACTTGCATACCCTTCTTGGACACTATGATAACACTTGATGATGGGAGATTCAAATCCAACATTTATAGGAAATTAACTTTTAGTAATTCATATTTGGATTATCAAAGTAGTCACCCTTTAGTACAGAAAAGAAATATAGTTAAGGGCCAATGTACTAGAGCGGCCAGGATGACATCTTTAAGAAAGGACTTAGCAGATGAACTAAAGAAGGTAGGTGACTTCTTTATAGATAGGGGATATCCCAATGAATTGGTGAGTGATGTAAGAAATTATGTGTCAAGAGAATGGGGAAAAAAATACAAGCCTTTATTAGGAAATGAGGACCCACAAGTAAATCATAGTAGTCAAACGACAAAAACTGATGAGAATCCAGATACAAAGAACAACAGAGATGAATTTAGCAGAGCTTGTATATTAGAATATAGTAAACATAGTGGAGAGATCAAGAAAATACTAGGCAAGCACTGGAATATTACCAAGACAGACGGGGAGATTTCAAAATTGGTAGGAGAAAAACCATTATGTGTTTATAAGAACGGAAATAACATGAAGAAATTATTAGAAAAGAAAATGTATTTAGTGACACTGTAACACACACACACACACACACACACACACACACACACACACACACACACACACACACACACACACACACACACACACACACACACACTCATGGCTTCACTGACACAGTAATACACACTAGCACACAGTTGCTACTGGTGTGCTGAGGACCCCTGCCTATGTGCAAATCATCATTACAGTACTGTGCACCTACATGACATGCCACAGAGAATACACATGTACAGGTAGTCAGTACGGCCTAAGATCGGGGACATCAACACTGATAGTTGAATGCATTGCCTGGATGGTGGGAGGGGTCCTATCAGTTCAGTATGGTAACATGCATCCTCACCCCAGGGACCAGTCAGCCCTACATACACACACTGTGGCATTCAGTAATTAATACACCTATGTCATGCACATACAGATGCCTCACATGTGTGAGATACACACCCCTGCCTATGTCCTGCTTTATACATTGCAGTCTGTACAGATGTGTACATTAGTGTACAGGAGAGTGAGTAACAATTGAGATGTATTCCCCACAATATGTGACAAATATGGACACACACACAACCACACATGCCAGTACTGTGAATCTCAGACCTGCCTAGCTCATGTTATGTATGTCAGACGTACAGCAGTATTGCATGCGTTACAAACTGTACTGATGCTTCCTGTACCAACAGTGCTGATATATGCACTATGGACGTCATATTTATTAACAGGTGTCAAGTGATTTACCTTCGCTATCATGCTGACCGCTGTCTAAGTTGTGTGTTATGTCCTCCAATTAACAAAACCATTGCTTACCAGTTACACAGGGTATTGTAGGACTGCTTGTGACCCACCTGTGAGCTGTCCAGAGCAAACATCCATCTGCAAAGATGCCCCACCACTTAGTTATTTCAACACATCTGTCCATACCTGTGGTACATGTTTCTGTACATTCAGCATATCACCATATACAGTTGCCAATGTTAAGGCTGCATTGCAGCTGCATGATGTACTAGGATACACGCCACCTGCATACATCAGCAACTGCACACACATGTTATCTGAATGCACAACACTACATGTACATGTGTGTAGGTCCTACAATCCTGACATTTGGTCATGTTTGTAGGCATTGCAATTGGCGGATATGTGTAATAACATACATGACACATGGACTGTTGTATGATATGATGGGTGACAAGTACAGAGGGGATGTTACCTCTGTCAACATTGATATCTTGCCTTATGTACTGTTAGCATTCAGCAGCCATGGACCTACATTCCATGTGCATGTGTGTAATGGCTGTAGCCACCTGTTTGCACAAAGGACTACAACAGCTATGCTATTTACAGGTATGTTGTGTGTGTGGCATGTACATACCCAGGGCAGGTACATGTATGTCATATCCATGCATGAGGGTGTGTACTGGTGTACAGCAACAGACATCTGCTAATGGTGGACAGTACTGAAGGCCCTTGGTATGTGTCCAGCTGACCAGGTCACAGGCAGTGGTATCATTGCATTACATAACACATAATGCAACTGTGTCAGTACATGTGTACTGTCTACAGATGATGTAGAGCTTAGTACAGTACACAGGTCAAGGGTCACATGGTAGCATACTCGTCTGTCATACATGTATGGTTGCGTGGTGGTGGTCCGAGGGCATGGTGGTGTTTGCAGTTTACATTCTAGAATGCAGCATGTGACACTGTGTCCTGCACATGGCTCATCTGTGATGCCTTCCATGGGGGAACCAGTCAGTACATGTGAGTGGCCTTTATGTATATGGGTACACCACCTGGAGCGGTCCATACCTGTGTTATGGCCCACATGTCTGGTTCTGAGGTATATGGTGGTAGTGCTAAGTTCTGAGGTATATGGTGGTAGTACTATTGTGCACTACAGAGACATCAGCCAGGTGTTCCTCACTGCACAGATATCAGTACTCCCCATTGTTGGATCTACAGTGGCCAGCTGTGAATATGAATGCTACACATCTAGCACTGGGTAGCATAAGAAAACAATGCAGTTGTCCTGTAGGTGTATGGGAGTTAACCTGTGTTTAGGACATTTGCCTTGGAATGGCACTGTGTGTGCGGATGCGACTTGGGTAATATCCACACTCCCTTGTATCATGGATGCATGTGATATGAGTCAAAGGCCTGCCTACTGTCAGCCATGTCATCCCAGAATGACAGCTGATTTGTTAAAGACCAGTGTCAAATATATGTAGGGCAGCGTTCCCGATAACAATGACAACTACCAACACCAGAGACCATTACAATGTGTTATTTACCTCTACCTGTAATAGCATGGCCACTGTGGCCCTCTGTGTTTAGCATCAGAGTGCATGCCAGTCAGCCCTGTGCTACTAGGAGTATGAACATGCCCAGTATATCCTTGTGTAGATGGACACATAGTAGTGCATTCCAACCATCCCTGTGCTACTAAGTGTGTGAGCACGCCCCCTGTGCTACTAAGTGTATGAGCATGCCCAGTATAACCTTGTGTAGATGGACACAGTGCATTCTGAACAGCCCTGTGCTACTGTGTGAGCATGCCCAGTGACACCTTGTGTTGGTTTTGTGCCTCTGTGTATGGGCATGGCCATTGTAACCCTGTATAGTGGTAGTAGTCGTTCATTCCACAGATGGGCATACCCCAGGTCAGGATGGATTCACACTTGAAACACACAGGTTCACAGGTATGCACATCTTAACTGCCAGCATCCCTTTGATGTCCACATTCCCAGATGGTCATAATGACAGCCTTGACATGTGTATTCTGTGTGGCGTGATTCGTATATATGTAGTATTGTAATAGTAATCTGTAAATAGGCAGGTGTTCCGTACCCGACACTAGCATGTGTGTGTACGTCTGTCCCCATTTGCCGGTGGAGTCTAAATTGCTTTTAGACTGGCCACACTCCATACATTTCTTATACCCACTGTTAACAAGGCCAATGATGTCACCCATCTACAAATACACCTCTGGGAGAGATGTGTCTCAGTAATCTCGGTAGCGTGTTCTGTAACTGCGTAAAGCTGTAGTGCAATAAAGTAGTTAGGTCGGTGTTCTACTCCCACACTTTGTGTGTGTGTGTCTCTCCCCATTTGCTTGAGGACTGAGTAATACATTTATACTGCTCACACTCCATACATTTCTTATACCCACCATTAGCTAGGCCAATGATGTCACCCTTCTACAAATACACCTCTGGGTGAGCTGTGTCCCAGTAATCTTGGTAGTGCATTCTGTAACTGCGTAATGCTGTAGTGTAATATAGTAGTTAGGTCGGTGTTCTACTCTCACACTTGCCATGTGTGTCTCTCCCCGTTTGCCTGAGGACTGAGTAATACCTTTATACTGCTCACATTCCATACATTTCTTATACCCACCGTTAGCAAGGCCGATGATGTCACCCATCTACAAATGCACCTCTGGAAGTACTGTGTCCCAGTAATCTCAGTAGCGCGTTCGGTAACTGCGTAATGCTATAGTGTGATAAGATAATTAGGTTGGTGTTCTACTGCCAGCCATGCCAACTGTGTGTCTCCCTCTACCTGGGGACAAAATAATGCTTTTAGACTGCTCACACTTCATACAATCCCTATCACTGTCTTTGCCAATGCTGATGATGTCACCCACCTAGAAGTACACCTCTGGGAATACTGTGCCCCAGTAATCTCAGTAGTGTGTTCTATAACTGCGTAATGCTGTAGTGTGATAAGATAGTTAGGTCAGTGTTCTAATCCCAGCCATGCCAACTGTGTGTGTGTGTCTCCCTCTGCCTGGGGACAGAATAATGCTTTTAGACTGCTCACACTCCATACAATCCCTATCGCCATCTTTGCCAATGCTGATGATGTCACCCACCTAGAAGTACACCTCTGGGAGCCCTGTGTTCCAGTAATCTCGGTAGCGCATTCCATAACTGCGTAATGCTGTAGTGTGATGAGATAGTTAGGTCGGTGTTCTAATCCCAGCCATGCCAACTGTGTGTGAGTCTGCATCTGCCTCGGGACAGAGTAATGCTTTTTGACTGCATACACTCCATACAATCCCTATCGCCATCTTTACCAATGCTGATGATGTCACCCACCTAGAAGTACACCTCTGGGAGTGCTATGTCTCAGTAATCGCGGTAGTGCTTTCTGTAACTGCGTAATGCTGTAGTGTGATAAAATAGTTAGGTCGGTGTTCTAATCCCAGCCATGCCAACTGTGTGTGTGTGTGCGTCTACCTCTGCCTGGGGATAGAATAATGCTTTTAGACTGCTCACACTCCATACAATCCCTATCGCCATCTTTGCCAATGCTGATGATGTCACCCACCTAGAAGTACACTTCTGGGAGTGCTGTGTCCCAGTAATCTTGCTAGCATGTTCTGTAACTGTGTAATGCTGTAGTATGATAGAATAGATAGATAGGTGTTCTATTCCAAGGCATGACAGGTGTGTGTTTTTAGCAGTCATATCCTATGTGTTGGTGTTTGTGAGTGGCTAACTACTGGATGTGTTAAGGAGCGTGTTTTGTTGTTTTCCTATATAGTGGGCATAAATGTCACAATCGGCCAAGAGACTGGGTTGGCTAGATATTAACACCAGTACATAATGCAGGAGGCGCATGTGGTTTCCTTTTCATTCTTGTCTAATGCTTTGGTGTCACATGGTCCGCTGTTGAGATATATATTCTATATCTACGTATGTGTGTGTATATGTATATATGTATATATATATATATATATATATATATATATATATATATATAAATATATATATATATATATATATATATATATATATATATATATATATATATATATATATATATATATGTGGACATTAGCACACATAAATGTACATGATGGAATACATGTCCTATACTGTTGAATGCCTGTGCTGGATGATCTGTACATGATAACCACAGATGTATGTATATCTGCCATGTCTTAGTGGTAAAGCACATCATCTGTGGTGTGCAGGGCCCCAGTTTTAAGCCGTGCAGAGGCCGGTTGTTTTGTTGTTGGGAAGAACAAGGGACATTGAATACGGTGATAGTAAGGCGCTTTTAACCAGTTGTGTGCGGGTCTGTGCAACAGTAAGCAGTGGTTATTTTTGGGTCATGTAACTATGCATTAGAAGACAATACTATGCAAACGAGGTGGAAAATAGTGAATCTCATTTATCCCTAGGGTGTGATGCAGGTCCCAAGAGAGTATGCGTATAGATAGCTGGGTGCAGGGCTGGAATATAGGTGAAAGCATGAGGGGGGTGTCAGACATACAGTACATAGATTGGATCCCTGTGTCTCGGGATTGTTCTTGGCTTAGCACGCCTAAGCTAGGGGTGTGTCTATACCCACCTAGTGCAATTGGGAGGGACAACAGCAGTAGGAGAGTAGTCAAGGTGAATAAGCTGGGCAAACAGGTGATAGTTATCACAATCAGCAGATTACAGGCACAGCAGACCAGCCCGGCCCAGAACACTACGATAAAGTGAGCAAGCACCACCCCCTCTGGTTTTTCCACACTCTACACCACCGGTGTAAACATGCGGGGAAATTTTACCAAACAATCCAACGAAATGAGAAGGGCTGCAGCAAGCAACATAGACCAACATGTGCAGGAGGCTGCAGGTGGTGAGGATGTGAATGCTGCCGAACAACCCTCAGTAAGGAGACAGAGAAGACTGTACAGACCCAGGGTAACCTACCAGGGGCTACATGAGCTGGAGATAGTGGAGCGCTATGGGGTGGACAGAGACCTCCTACAGCAGATTGTTGAGCTGTGCCAGCCACACCTGACACATCGAACAGGCCAAGGGGAAGTCATCCCATTGGATACCATAGGTATGTGTAGGCCTAGGTATACTAGCCACAGGTACCTCCCAAAGTACAACTGGGGATATCATGGGGATCTCACAAGCATCCAGGGTATTCCACCAGTTCCTGGATGCCGTATCAACACATGCCAGTAAGCACGTACATTTCCTCAACACACGTGAGGTGCTGACCAGCAATATTTGTCTCTTCCACCAAATGGCAGACTACCCTGGGGTAGTGGGTGCTAAAGCCTGCACGCATGTATGCATCAAAGCACCACCCAGTGAGCAGGGCAGGGCCTACATTAACCGCAGGGGCAACCCCTTCATCAACTGCCAGGTCGTATGCGATGCCCAGGGCATTATACTGAATGTGTGTGCTGGCTGCCCTGGAAGCTATGACGATTCCGATATATGGCATCTGACACAGCTGTACCACAGCTTTGCAATATGGGCATCCCCTATGGTCACCTAGTGGGGGATGCTGGGTGGCTGATGACACCCATCAGAAGTGCACGCACACCTGAACAACAATGTCATAATGAGGCACATGCACAGGCCAGACATATAATAGAGCATGTATTTGGGATGCTCAGGTCATGGTTCCGGTGTCTGGACACATCCAGTGGAGCCTTGCATTATTCACCAGCTACATGCACCCAAATTGTTATGGTATGTGCTATGCTACACAATATGATCCTGCGGAAACAGCTGCAGCAGGAACAGCATGAAGCAGGGCCACTCAGCCCCCCACCAATGCCAAGCCCTGTACAGGCACAGAGTGACTCGGAGGAGGAACAACCTCAGCCGGACCCAGTAGGTGGAAGGAGGTGTACCCGGTATGACCTGGCCTTGGCAAAGAGGCAATGCATAGCATATGCACTGACACAGTAGGGACCCAGGGAATGTCACACTCTCTGACTCGCACAGACAGCAAAAGGGATGCCAAACATGACACTACCTGTGCTCAGCCATGTATAGGAAGTGCACTATGTGCATCCGACATAGGTAGAATTCCAGCACCATCCTCAGGTCTGGCACACCCTCAAGGTAAGTCAATCAACCTACCAATTGGCAGTTGTATTAGAATGTGTTGGTACCTGTAGCTACGGTATGGATGTGAGCATGCAAGGGAATTTGGTGGCCGAATGTTAAGGCAGCAGACAGTAGACATCCATAGTGGCACCATGACATCTGTAGCACATACGGGGGTCACCACAGTAGCCTGTAGTACACAGGGTGTCATAACCCACAGCGGGTAATGGGCTGAGCATCATGTGTGTCCATACAGCCCACACAAGTCTCAACCAGCTGGACAGGTGTAGACCAACACAGACAAATGCTGTACTATGGCCTCTGAATATGCCCTATGGATGACCCCCCCCCACAGACCCACACAGACAGACTACAGCAGGCTAGGCAGTTGGATGTAGGTTGTGAAGGCTAGGATGTCTGAAACTAATATGTTGGTAATTAAAGCTAAGATCTGGAGTACACTGGTATGCCTCTAGCCAGCACAATATGTAGGTCTACACACTGAAATGGAGTACCTGACATACCAGTACAGTTTTAGAAAAAGTGTACAAGTGTCAGATATGACCCCCTTCCAAAGTACACATATAGCAGCAGACAGGTGCACCCCCCCCGATGCTGTGTAGGAATGTGCATACAGTCGGATGTCCCCCCACGCTATGCAGAAATGTAGCAACAGTCAATGCCACATGACCGATGGATATCCTGCAGACACAGCATGCCACCTGTCAGTGTACAATGCAGAGGTCGGCACCACAGTACTGACTACCTGGACATGTAACACATGCGATACAGTTGGCCATACTGGGTATGCTCAAACACATGAAGGTATAATGGCAATGTCAGTCGACAACATGCGGAATGGTCATATTGGGCATGCTCACACATGTAAACACAAGACGGCCAGGTCTGCAAACACAAGTGGTCCGGATATATCTGCCGGTACATTGCTATACTGTTGAATGACTGTTCTGCATGGTGTGTGTGTGTGGTACTGTCTATTGTCTGTATATTTGCCATGGTGTATTGGTAATTCACATTAGCTGTGTGCACAGGGTTTTGCCACCAACACTTGCAAAGGACGGTTATTTGTTTGTGGCCAGAACAAGCCCAATGGATACGGAGGGAGTAAGGCACATTGAAGCAGTTGGGAGCGGTTGTGCGTGGGTTTGCATGGTGTTAAGCACTGCTGACCTCTGGTTACAGCTTCTTACACTTGGTTAGCCTCCACATTTCTTTACCAGTGCAATACTCGCATACTGGTAGCCAAACATGCTTACACCCACTCGCTCCCTCACTTGCACATGCACCGACATTGGTGCTTGCATATGTCACTCACACTGGATGGGCGCGATTCATTGTGATGCCTATTACATCAGACTACATGACTACAGTATCGGGTATGGCTGACCATTAGGCGACGGCATAGCGTTCGACTGTACGGAATCGGCGGCCTGTCCAGTGAGTTAATCATATTATATGCGTATTCCTCATACAATCTGCTCTCATCTGGCTGATACATGGAAACCGATACTCTGCAATGCAGACAAGTAAATGTCTTTTGGGACCCACATCCGTCTGCCAGGTCATGCTACTGCATACCTATTGTAGGCTTGCCACCTTTTAAATTGGCCGAGGTGGGACTTAGGATTAACACCTGTCCCACTTTGCTTGGGACAGTCCCTCCTTAGGCGTATGTGTCATGCGAAAATAATCAAGATTACAGGACAATATTATATTCTACGTTTCTCTGATAGTTGCATGTAACAGTTATTGTATATATGACACTTCTATATGTTATGTGAAGTAGCATAAGCAACTGGTCTGCTACTAGAATAAGCTTTTATTTGTGCAAATACGTATAGTTCTGTACTATGCATGGCTGTAGGTATGTTCTGACCTGGTATGTCTGACATTTCTATGGAGCAGGTCCCACTTTGGCCATTTGGAAAGGTGGCAGCCCTATAGGACCTATATGTAGAGATGTCAGATTTGGCAAGGCAACACATACCCACAGCCAGTAGAAAATAGACTACTTCACCGGTTTGCCTAATTAAAGGTTATTCGCATAGCATTATAGTTGCTAATACTGTTTCCTATAACATCTAGGTGTTTCAGATACAACGTAATTGTTTTATGCAACCACTACAGACAATATATGGATTCTTTGCCCTAAATCCCAGGCCATGTGGCATAATAACATTTATTTTGCAGGACACAACTGCCCAAAGGGGAATGTCCCTCACAAAGGTGTACAGCTACATCCTGGTCACGTCAATCATCACAGGTTCGCCTACAAGGCAAATTTTTGGTGTCCCACAAGGGACCCCGTGATCCATGTTTAAAGTGTAGACCTTGCAGATATCTCCCACTGGTAGTTTCCTGCCAGTGGTCTGGAAAGCAGCGGTGTATTTACCTTTATTGCGTGTCTGTATGTCTTACCGGCCTAGCTGGGGGGGTGTGGGAGGTAGACGTTTGTTTATTGGACCTCCCACTAACATATGCCCGGTCTGACCATATGTTACCTGTAACCTAGGTATTTACATGTGTATATTTACAGTAACATATATCTATCTATATATATATATATATATATGTATATATATATATATATATATATATATATATATATATATATATATATATATATATATACGTATATATACATCTGTGTGCCCGTTGACCAATACATTTCCCACTCATATGCACTTACACATGCGTATTGGGTTTTATATATGCTTCACCAGCATACTATTGCCACTTATTTCTGCTTACATGTGCCTTATTCATTATGACAGTGCCACTTTGATTGAAGGAATCCGGTTAATGGCCCCATGCGAAACACACATTCACCTTTACATGTTTAAATGTTGGCTTTACAGCACAGTGACATTCATTCCACAAGGAAAATGATATGCGCTATAGTTGAACTTGAACCGGGTATGCCTTTATGTTAGGCGGATGCTCTAACCACTGCACTATTGGTGTTCTGCTTCATTTATATGAATACCCATGGCTCATAGTTACCGGAACACACACCTCAACACTTCAGTTACACAGCAGGCATCCATTCTCCTACTGGGAAAACCGCAGTACTACACATGCTCCATTCCCTATTCCCTACTGCTCTGCACCCATGCTGCATGTTTACTCACTCCGAAGATATTCAGAACTCCAAAGCTTATAGTCCTGGCACATACGTGTGTTTGATTGTCAGAGTGTTCATGCGGTCATCCGGGATTAGACTTGTCCGACTGGTGACTGGAAAAGCCCTGTACCCGTTTAAAAGTCAGAATTAGCACGTGGACAGAGTTAGTCCCAATGTTACAATTCTACCTGTGCTTACAGATGCAGAGGTTTGCCCACCTCTGACCAGCTTGATATGTCGGCGCTACATATTACAGGGTTGGGGTGTTCTGCTGGTGTTTCCCTTCACATTCGTTACAACTGCTTAATTGTGACCATGTTCATTTATATATATATGGTTCCCATTCAGAAGCCTGAAACATCATAAGCCTGAAAATCAAAATCCTGAAACCAAAAGCCTGAAAATTCAGAATCCTGAAAACTCAAAATCCTGAAAGCCCAAAATCCTGAAAGACCAAAATCCTGAAACTCAAAATCCTGAAAACACAAATAATGCTAATATGTCACTATAAAGACACTAATATCTACCAACTGACCTGACCCTAACCTAAACCTAACCCTAAGGTCCACTATCGCGACACTCACCTGACCCGCGCCTAAAACCTAACTAACTTACCGCCCCTAACCCCAATATTTGTCACTATTGCATACATGCCTAACCTGCCACCCCCTAACACTTAAACCGCGCCCCTAACCTAAAGCCACAATGACATCAGTATGTCTATTTTTTCTGTGGATTTCAGGTTTTTGAGTTTTGGTTTCTTCTTTCAGGATTTTGGGGCTTTTTTTTTTTTTTTTGATCTCTGAATTTTTTCATTTTTTGGTTTCAGGATTTTGATTTTCAGGCTTATGATGTTTCGGCTAACCATATATATATATATATATATATGTATGTATATATATATATATATATATATATATATATATATATATATATATATATATATATATATATATATATATATATATATATATATATATATATATATATATATATATATATATATATATATATATATGTCTGTACATACACATACATATACCCCTACATACCTATTTACATTTCCCATACTGTTGAATGTCCGCCGCGCATCGCTGGCTTTACCTCCCTATATCCGATGGACATTATTCTGGCCATCACATAAAATTAGTGGCCCCTGCATGGCTTGGACCCAGAAACAAACACACCTAAGTCACCGGTTTAACCACTACACCATCCATGGTACATTCCACATGGATGGTAGCTAGGATATATGACTTCACTACAGGTATTCAACAGTAGAGGCAAGAAATGTGACAGTTGGTTGGTGTACATATGTGTACGGACCTCTCAACCCTCAGGGACTAATTTCAACAGTAAAAGGGACAAGACACGGACAAATCAGGGAAAATCACGGACACTTTTAAAATATTAGTACTATTAACTTGAAACATTGACAGAATCAGAGCATATGTATTAATACTTATTTTCTGAAGTAAAAGACGTCTATTTCTCTTAATTATTGTCATTATTTATTCAGTGTAATTCACCACCTTTCCTCCAAAGGTCACTGGTTTTAAGGGGGATTAAGAGGCTGGCCAGTTAATGTGCGAATACTCTGACCATTGTTAGGATTACCACCTTTTCATATGGCCAGGATGGGATCTATTCGAGACACACCAGATTTTTCAGGGCAACACATACCCACGGTCAGTACAACAGATAGTACTTTTGTTTTAAGCCTAAATGTAAGCTTATTGTTGTAGCAGTTTGGCTGCTTCTTCTGTTTTGTTTACTTGCTTATTCTGTTTCTTGTAACATGTAAGTATTTTACATATGGAAATAACTATTGTATGTGACTATTACATAAGATGTGGGACATAATTATGTTCTACGATCGCAGGATATTTTACACTTATAATGGTTTTGGTATGGACACAACTGCCCAGAGGGGGACTGTCCCTCACAATGTGGGACAGGTGGTAACTCTGACCATTGGGCTAGACTTAGCTATTGGTGGTGCGCTAACACAATGTGTTTCACTTTCACTTGGTATAACTATCAACACTACAATAAAATACGGGCACGGGGTTTTAAATGTCATTTGTTCGAGGGATGAGGGCTCAATATTCAGCTACGTGCATTTGTGTTTGCTTCTTACTTTTGTGTTCGCAAAACTGTCTTGCATGCTTTGCATACTTTTCAGTATCCACAGACACTGACAGGTGTGATTACTATTGGAGGCAGGCTGTACTATTCAGCATTTTAGGTTGCACATAAACAGCCGACATGTCCACGCCTCCGTGCGGCACTTGGACATGCCCCATGCACTCACGCACGTTTCCTATGCACGTGGATGTGGTGGCAGCGCACCTTCATTAATACACATATGGTGCTACCGCGCCATCTCTAAGCCGCACAGTCGGCACAAGCCTAATGCTGTCTTTGCACCGAGCTTCATGAATCCCGGGGTATATCTTTCCAAATGGCTATCAGGCTATATTATTTTTTGCTCTCACTACCTTCCAAACCCCAAACGCAGTCTGCCAGGGCTTAGGCTACCTTTGTGGCTTGTTTATATTATAACATTATTCTTGATGATGCTTGGACACTGCTGAAGACTAGCTTCATGCCAACTACAGATGTGTACTCAGAAAGCTGTTGTGCGTTTGTCTTCACATAATCTAATTGTGTCCCCACCAAGTCACACTCATATGAGCAATCTCCATGTCATATGTGTATCTGTAGTGAAGAGGCTTGAGTTCTGCTGTTACTTATCATTCTGAGGCACTTGAGAAACATTTCAACATCACCCTTTCCTTGCTGAGCATGTTGAGAGGCATGTCAGTGTGTCTCACTGTGAAGTTACCTGTAACTAGGTAATTTCATTGTGTAGAGGCTGGCACATATGACTGCAAGGGCTTAGGTGTGCCTACTTATTGAACCCTCAGACCTGTTTTAGGGAGGATACTGGTGTATGTGCAGCTCATGGGTAATATTGTACAAGTGAGGATTTTAGGAGTCTAGCTTGCACTTCTGTGGCCTTCAAGGCTTTGTTCATAGGTTCATAGGTAGGTACTAGGCTATCTGCCTGAAGGCATTTATAAGCCTAGCCGGAATGTGTTGGCTTTCATCACCCCCTTAGATTAGTTCCCTGTGCCTCTGTCCAGCAGAGCCATTGAAGTGATCCCCGGGGTAAACTTTCTGTTTCCCATCCACTCGTCAAGGTTTCTCTTGAAGAGTGTTAGTGAGGAGCTCTGCCTAATGTAGATTGAAATCTTGTTCCAGAACATGGGAAGCCTCTTGGACAGGAATCTATCCCTCCAGCATGTCCTATTTATTGTTGTGGTGAGGTTTAGATCCCTTGAGCATGTGGCTTGAGGGGATATGCTTTTCTTTAGTGGAGCATGTCCATCAATTCTGGGTTGGACATGGCCTTGTATGTCAGGCAGAGATCACCTCTGAGTAGGCGGTATACATCCAAGTACAGCGGGAGTTTCTTTAGTCGAGCTGCATAGGGCATCTGTTTGAGGCCAGTGATCCTCTTGATGAGGTACTTCTGTGGTCTTTCCAGCTGTTGCAAGTGATGAGCTGGTGTATACTGAGGCAGCTGGGGGAGTTTACTATTTTAGACTACCTATGTACCTAGCAGTGGGATTACTAATATGTCAGAATTTATGAAGATACATTTATTTTACCCTGAGCACATCTTGTAGCAAAGAGCTACTTTGTGCTGCCAAGTCAGGGAGTTTCTATATTGTGAGCAGGGAGAGATGGTGCACCTTCGTGCATTAAGATGTATCTGCCCTGGGAAGTGAAGCATGCAGTTTGATACATCCTGATGCTTCCAGGTGGCACTGTGCAGGATTTGAACAGCTCTACAACCTTAATGTAGTGTTTGCAGTTAGAATGTTTTGTGTGTGTGGGAGGGTAATACAGGGAACAATAGTCACAGCTCCATTTTTATGGCTTCTGTGTACGGAGTGCATTCTTGCAAACTTTAATGGTCGACTAAATTGGATTCAAGCAGATTTATTCAGTCAATTCCACACTGATCAAATACCATTCAACATTTCACACTTTATTCAACTTTGAGGAAAACTTTCCAAATTACTCCTTGTGTTAGAGGGTCTTAGTAAATAATATGATTGTGGTGAACTCCCTGGACATATTCTGCCATAATCATATTTAGGTACACACTTTTTATGCACCTGTTAAAGGTTAATTTCCGCATGCAACCATACCGTCTTGCATCTTTTTTTTTTTTACACCAAGGTACTTATATTAGTGTAATTTCCTGTTGTTTTTCTTTGTCTGTTCTGTACAGTTCTAGTCAGTGCAGATATCAGCTGTACCTTGAGTGTCACTTTGGAAAGGACTCATTATTTAAACAGAGCATTCCTGTTTCATATCCTTCTCTGTTTCATTGACAGTATCTTCTTACTACCCTTCTGTTTTTGGCATAAGGCTTATCTCTAGTTGTACATTGGTGAATTTATATTTGATGATATTTTCTGTGTGAACTTTCCATCATAGTGGCATAGCTCAGCTCCTTTACACCATATTTTTCTGACATTCAAACCCTTTGGGCAAGTATTCTGCTCAGACCATGTTGCTGGATTTGCATTTAGTAATTCTTCTTCAAATGGACGAAATAGTGCAGTTTTATTGTTTGGCTATAATGATTTTTCACATCCTTTACTAACTTACTAAAAAACGAACTAAAAAAAAAAAATAATATATATATATATATATATATATATATATATATATATTCACTTCAGATGATCAAATTTCTGAAATCTCGAAACTCATATGATCGAGACCATATGTTCGAGATTTCAGAAACTCGAACATCAGAAGTGAAAAAAAAAAACACATTTAAAGATGTTTTTGCAGGAGAGCAAGTCCCGCTGCACCCCCCGCACCCCCCCTACTAAAATATACTAACTCCAAGATCGCGCTACAGTGGGGAAGAGGGAAATCCCCTGTTCCGCACTTCTGCAGACACTGCTGAATGCAGGATTTCCCTGTTCCCCAATGTAGTGCAATCTCGGAGTTAGTATATTTAAGTTGCAGGAGTGCAGAGGGCTTGCCCCCCTACAGAATCCCTCACCTAAAACACTCACACACCCTATTTACCCCCCCCCCTTCAGATGTTCGAGTTTCTGAAAACTCGATCATATGGTCTCCATTATATGAGTTTAGAGATTTCGGAAACTCGATCAACTGAAGTGAACCCATACACACACACACACACACACACACACACACACACACACACACACACACACACACACGCAGACATACACATGTATCATGAATTGTCAACGTCTTAAATGATTGACACACAAAAGTTTGACCAAAACATGTTGACTATTCTTAACACTGAAAACATATACCACTGAAATGTAGTGGATCAAAAAAGGAAACTATGTTCTATTCTAAAAACATTAACCACATATTCAGTCCAAATTTATCTGTATAGTGATAGTGTTACAGGAAATTTTTGTAAGGTGAAGCGCACATTTAAGGTTAAGGGCACGGGCTGATTCAGGATTCGGGGTAGGGTTAGCATGCATTACTGAAGTGGGCAAGAGGGCATTTTTGATGAAAGTAATTCTAGAATTTGGAAGGAAAACTACTCTGGTTCACATAGTTATTTCAAACAGTATTCCATTAATAGATGCCAGAAGAGTCAGGGATCTGGACATTATCATAAATAATACATTTCTTTTAAGGAATGTACCACAGATGTTAAATCAAAAGCTATGAAACAGTATTACTACATAGCAGTATGAGCTCAAGAGACTATTTGACTCATTCAGAATAATTTAAGTTTGTGATTTAACCAAGTGCTGCTTTTGGTATTTACATTTTGACTGACATAAATATGTTAGAAACAGCTGAAAGAAAATTTTCAAAAAAATTTAATTATTTAAGGAATTACACTATAAATGGTTAGTAAAACAAATGTCTTAGTTTAAATTACTACTTAATTTAGGAAAAAATATGCTTGGCTTGCACAGAAACATAGTCTTCTTCTTTTAGCTTTTCCTGTTAGGGGTTGCCACAATCAAGTTTTATAATGTCAAGTTGCCAGCTTGGTGCCCATCCTTCCACAGAAGGCACACACATGTACTTCTAGGGCCAATTTAGTTTATCCAAACCACCTGCAGCACATCCTTGGAATGTGGAAGGAAACCCACTTGACCACAGGGAGTACATGCAGACTCCACACAGAAGGCACCCCAGCCACGAATCAAATCAGACAACCTCTTGCTGTGCGGCAGCAATGCTAACCGCTGCACCACCATGGCCAGAAACATAGTGCATTAGTTTAATAACAGAGTACAAAGAGATAGTCACTCAGCAGATACCATGACTTTTGAATAGGCTAGCTTTTTCTGTCAAGAGTGCTAGGTCCCTAGACGCATTCAAATCAGACTTTGATGATTGGGATATGCTTATAAACATTTAATTTTAATACAAATTGATCTGCGTTTCATCAGACCTGAAACCCACTAATGACATATTATGAAAATACTAAACTGTACTCTCTCTATTGCCATCCTATTGCCTTGCCTTGATGAGACCAGAACATTCTACCTGATCAGGCTTGAGTTATGTAATGTCACTCCATGTTAGCTCTGATTTATACAGATCTTGAGGAGGGGTTGGGGTGGGCTTACTTACTCAACATTATCTGTTATTTCCTTCAGAGGATACCACTGCTCTGGGACAGACTCCCCATCCATGCAAAACAAAGTTCATCCCCATCCATATTGAAGTGCAACTTGGATCCATGACATTTACCCCAGGACTGTCCCCTGTACTACTAATGGACAGAGGCAGCTCCTAAAGGCTTTATCCCATGCTTGGTTCCTCTCAAATTATCAGGGGGGTGATCCCAGTTATTCTTTCTATGGATATAATTATTAACCATGGGATGGTTAAGGCCAATCTAACACCAACTGGGATAGCTTAATTCAAGCACCAAAAGGGAAACTGGCTAGGCCTGAAGTATCAGTTAACCTTGTACTTACTTCAGGACCTCCAAACATATAAATGGGGCTGGTAGGCTGGGAAACCTTTGGTTACTGAGCTGTCCAGTTCCTGCTGGTCTTATTCCCAACGATAATGAAAATGCAATTGCCAGTCCAAATCTCTTGTTAGGCCAAGTATATATCTTTCTCTTTTCTTTTCTCTTCTCTTTTCTTTTTTATTAGTTAAACAATAATAAAAATAACAGTTGTCTCCTGACCTACAAAAACAACTAAAGATGGGGTTCACCCAGTGTAAAAATAGTGGTCCCTGTTCTGATACTTGAAATGAATAAAAGCATCCTGAGTATATTACAAGTGTAGCTTTCTTTATGTATCTTTTGTGTGCATGTGTGTGTGTATGTGTGCATGCGTGTGTGTGTGTGTGTGTGTGTGTGTGTGTGTGTGTGTGTGTGTGTGTGTGTGTTTGTATATATGTATTTGTCATACATCCATACTTTTTGACAGTAGAGAGATGGGAATGTAAAGGAAACTTTATTGTTTACTCTTACTTTTTCATCTAATATTTTATATCAGAAAAACATTCCTGAAAGACAAAGTGAAAGAGATTATCAAACAAAAGTGCTACTTGTGTATACAGTGTGCCAAAGGATCAGAGACCCAAGCATCCTGTTATAAATTATTGGCTATTTGTTATCAGTAGCACATGTGCATTATCCCAAAAACAGTGAAAATTAGAGAAGTCTTTAACAAAAGACCAAAGTCATAAAGTAGCAGGTACCTAAAGAGACATTATAGTCCAGTATACTGTTAAAAAAACACAATTGCCATGGAAAGAGAAACAGAACGTCTTTGAAACAAATTATTTGAATAGCAAATATTTGTCACTAACCAAACATAAACAAATAAATGACTATGTAAAAGGGCAGGGCTCTTGGGGAGCACCTGAGGGGCAAGTAAGAAGGAGATAAAGCACTGACTGCAGAAAAGATAGTCAGAAGTGACTTCTGGCCAAGTGAAAGAAAGTACGTGTTAGCAATCAAAAGGCATTATTCTATACTCTATACTAGTTTCCAATATCTAAAAACAGAAATGACTGAAATATTCACTTATTCCTTCATTCTTTGATTATCCAATTTATCCAGTTCAGGGTTGCTGGGAGCCTATTCCAGCACTCAGTAACTGCAAGGCATGGAAAATAATCTTGGATAGATTGTCAGTGTATCATGGGATGTATTATTACACAACACACATGCAGACACACACACACACACACACACACACACACACACACACACACACACACACACACACACACACACACTCTCTCTCTCACACAAGCAATCACACATTTACTATGGCACAACACGTGCACGTATACATACAGCCATTTTGGAGTGTGGCCAGTTCACCTACAAGAGAGAAAATGATAAGCTAATAAAATTATTTAAAATAAGTTTTGAAAGGATTTAATGGCTGATGGAGAGGTGACTGACAGAGACATATCGAGCGCTGTAGGAAGGAAGATAGTCCAGCTTAGTGATGTGTGTGGATAAGCTGGGAAGAGAGCCTGTAAGAAGAATGGGATGCTCAAAACTGAAGTAGATATGCTAAAGAGACTGGCTATGGAGGTCATGGTATAAGTCAATCACTTGCAAGAAAACAGATGGTAGCATAACAGGACCAGGGTCAATGTAATAAAAAGAGACTGGGGCAGATGCTTAGCTACGGTGAGACGAAGGAGGCAGCCATCCCAGGCACAGGACATCACGGTGTGCAATCTTCATTACTTGTGTTCAGTTTTTGCATTAACTTTAACAAGCCATATGTTACACTTGTAGCAAGTATCACAGTTTAAATTAAAGAAAGTTTTTTTTTTCTTTGTAAGCAAAGACCTTTTTTTACCTCATTAATGTTAGGGGCCACCGCAAAAGGGAACAGCCCTGGAAGTCAGAAGGACTAGCTAAACTTCTGGACAGGGAAAGATATTACAGACTAAGTAGGAGATCAGACATGCAGCAGAGAATAAAGAAACAACAGGATCAAGAAAAAATAGTGGAGGAGAAATTAGAGATGAAGAGTCCAAGACTGAATGTAGGTCATACCTCTCAACCTCTTAGCAAAAGAAATCTGTACACAGTCTAATAATTGGGGGGGGGCTCAAAAATAGGGACAAATTTTAAATATTGCTCTTATATACTTGGAAAGTTGCTAGAATAACAGGGTGTGTATGTTATCATGCATTTTCTGAAGGATGTGAAGTCTGAAGCTCAACTGTATATCATTATTTAGTGTCTTCAATTCTCAGTGATTTGCCAGAAAACCACAACTTTTATAAGAAACAGACCAAAAATATGAGGCAAAAACCTGGAGATTCTGAGAAAATCTGGACAGTTGAGAGGTATAATATGGATGGACACAAGAGTTAGACAGAATAGGTAAAGAGACAGAAAATGTGCCAGTTGAAGGAAAGGGGTGGGAAAACATGTACATGACATGACATGAGATGACATGACAGAGAAAATCAGGGGGGGATGAAGAAAAAGGTGAGGAGTGTGCAGCAGTAGGCAGAGCTTAAAGAAAAAGTAGGGGGCATAGAGGCAAAGGTGGAAAAAGGCAGAGTCAGAAGTGGTACAAATAGAAGGAACAGAATAGGGGAATTAGATAGAGCTGTTAGCACTAGCATCCTAACAAAGAATGCAGCAGGGGTGGCTCTTAAGATGTGACGCAGAATAGTACTGATGTTCAGAGACTTGTGTACAAAGGATAAAAGGTAGGAAGTCAGAATGAAGTGGACCAATAGTAATTAGAATTGTACCAGTACTGAGGTTAAAAAAACAAGCAAGGAAGAGAGTTCCTCATAGATGGTAAGAATTGTATCATAACCAATATCAGAGTAAGTATAACTACAGAAAAAGGCACATGAAAGGGCAGAGGGAGTGGCCTTTTCAGAGATGCAGATGCTACTGGTGCATAGAACTAGTACAGAAAGAAGGGATATAAAGTAGGAGCACAATGTCAGGCACAGTTGCTGGAATGATGTGCAGGGATTGGTCATTGACTGGTGGTGAGCATAGTAAAGAGAAAATGTCTGTACCACTTTCCTATGCACATGGAAAAGCCTTGCTGAAGTCTGAAATAAAGAAGGACATTAAGATTAATAAACTGCAAAATTGGTGAGAAATGATGAAGGCAGATGGACAGGAAGATAGAAGGGTTGTAGAAGGACTCAAATAAAGATTTGGAAATAGCCACAGACAGAAAAGTACAAAAATCATTGGGGAAGGCATGAATTCAATGGTTAAGAAGAACTGTAAATGTCTGTGGTGCAAGGTATGAGTCAGAAACTGTGCAAGGCATGAATCAAAAGTTAAAAGAGTGCAATGTATTGGACATGTGTAGAAAAAATGGGTAGAAATATCTGATAGGAAAGAATGGAGGGCCATGTCCAGTATTTCTGGAAATGCAAACAAGAAAATGGACACCTTTAAACAATGATACAACAAGCAAGGAAGCAAACATAGTAGGTGCGATGAAGACTTGAACTGAGCAACTAAGATGAAGAAAATAAACTTGAAGAATATCAAAGTTCAATAGCCTAGCAGTCAAACTATAAAAAAAGTGACAATCTGTAGAAATATACACTTTTTTCGTTTGTGTACATTCAGCATTTTTTATCTACCTTTTTTTTTTAATTTTCATTCTTACTCAGATTTTAGTAACTTTTGGATGTTTAAGAACAAATATTTATTCAAAAGTTGGCTTTGCTGTTATATTACAAAATCACTTCATGGGGAAAAACAAATACTTTTGACAGTTTTTCTCAGGCAGCAATGATCGCTATTGTAATTCTTACTTTTATATACACTCATGTTTTTGTCAAAGTCAATACATTTATATAAACTGATAACCTTTCTTAATGCATAAACACCATTTAACAGCATGTCTGTAAATAATGAATTTAGTTAGTGATTGCAACTGCCTACATGGAAAAAGGATCATAATTATTTAATGTTAAGCAGCACATAGATTTCATGTCTTCCTTGATTTGAGGATATGTGTTAGTATTACTAAGACTGACATTGTAAAGTGTAGCAGTCTGAGTCAGCCTCTGTAAAACTATGTTACAGTGAATTCACGTTATACAGATGTTTTTTTTTTTTTTTGGAAGGTTTCAACCTCCCTCAAACATATCCCTACAAAGGCAGTTTGCATCTCCCCCATAATTTATTTCAGGGAAGTATATGTAACTATTTCTGTGTGCTAATAGCTGAAGCAATCAGCCACAAAAAGCATGAAGTGCTGGATTGACCTTCAAACAACTGAACCAGTTTCTTGACATGGTAAAGGACTAATATTATCCTGATCTACTTATGTATTTATTTATGTTTTGTTGTCTGGGTTACTCCCACTAGGCTAGTAGCCTCTTTTCAGGGTAGACCCGAGGTGGTATTTATACTGCTAGGGGAAATTTGGCCTGAGCACAGGGAACTTCCCTTACTCTGTTCATTGTGATAGGTAAGTTTTTGCTTCCTGGTTCTGTTCTTCATGCAGAAGCAGCTAGAAAAGGTTGTGCAGTAATAAAGGGAGAGGAGAGTTGTTCTGTTGGCGATAGCAGTGTGTTTCTTTTAGTCAGACAGAAAAATGTTTAAAAGTAAGTGGATTGTAAAAATAGTCAGCATCTAGCTGACATTAAATCACAGGGTTTTGAGGAAGATATAGCTGAAATTGCTTCTGAAGGTTTGCTTGTTGAAAAACTGGTTTGTTTATTATTGAACAATGGTGACCTTGGAGAAGAGTCTGTGATTTTGTGGTTGAACAAAATGGAAAATGTTTTTGGAATAAACAGTGAGTTGGGCTGAAAGGAAATGAGCTATGAGTTTTATGGACTTAAGGTTACAGATGGGCTGCAATCTGGAAAATTGTATATTGATGCAATTGGAAGAACAAAAGGCACTCTAAACTTTATTAAAAAAACAAAACAAAAAAATAAAGATTTGTTGTTCAGATAAGAAAGAGGAAATAATAGACAGATGTTTTGTATGGGTTAATTCAGTGTTACCTTCAGGTTTTGAAGCAAAAGACATTAGATCCCTGATTCATTTGGGGAATAAGACATTTTGTGACAACACTGGAGACTGAAAACTTCATGGACAAATTTTTGTTTATATTTTTTGGGTAAAGGACTCAATTAAAAAAGTGTTTGTTCAATTTACACTGATGTTAAAAGATGTTAAAATTTTTTTTTCATTCATGTGTTATTCAGTTTCTGATATTGTGAAAGTTAAAGATAAGACGGATTATTTGGAATGAGGGGAATGGATGTTAGTTTAAAATATAAAATAGATCTGCTAAAGCATTTAACAAGTATTATATACACAGATGTTAAGAGAGGAACAATTAGATATAGGGGACAACTGAAAACTTTTTTGTGGGGAATTTCGATCATCTGATAAATGAGGGTACAAAACTAAGATATAATTGATATGGGGGAAAGGTGTATAGAATATGTGAAAGTGAAGGCATTTTTAGTTTGTAAAAAATAATAAGCAATTTAATGTTGAGTTGGATGAAGAAGAAAGTATTGTACTGTCTGAAAGTAATGAGGAAGTGGGTGAAAAGGGAAAAATGATGTTAATGAAAAAGAAGATGTAATAAAATATAATTTAGAAAAAAAACGTTATGTTTCAGGAGGAAGAAGGCAGCTGTACTGAGAATGTTGAAAATGAAGAAGAAATTAAAAGTGTTTAGTCAGATGTTTGTGAAGGGAGTGTAAAACAAATTTGATAGGTGCTAAGGTAAGGACGAGAAAAAGAAGATTTAAAAATGCATTACTGAAGGTTAAAAAGAAAGGTAAGGAGTCATTTTATATGTGCTTCAGTTAACAAAAATAGTGAAAAATCTGATTCTGAGAATCAAGGAATAGTTGTACATAAATTAAGAAAAATATTCAATAGGAGAAAGAATAAAAAATAAGAAAAATGAACATGTAAAATACTTCCCTTAAACTTAAAAAAGAAGAAACATTGATAATTTTAGAGTGCTAAATGTGAATAGTATTGTTAATATGGTAAGAAGGATAGGGATACTGGAATGGTGTGCTAAGTGTGATGTAGATAGTATTCTTCTAGAGGATGTAAGATTCCTGACAAGTGAAGAAAGGCTGCAAACAGAAGAATTGTGAGGTGGAAAAATAATATAGAATTTAAGAAGTAAATGCTGTTCTAGTTTAGCCATATTGTATAAAAAACAAATAAAAAGACAGTAAACTATTAGATGTAATGTTGGTAAGGATGAGAAGGTTAACTGATGTGGATTTGAGGTGGACAAATATGTTTATAGTATTATAGCACTACATATGCATACAAATGGCAAGAAAAAAGATAATTTATTTCACAAATTATTAGATTATGTGATGGTTAACATGAAAAGTATTATTGCAAGGAACTTCAATTGTGATTTAAGTGGAAATGTAAAAAGAAATGAAACAATCTTAAAATATACATGAAGTGATCCAATTTGATAAGTTAGCTATCTGGAATAAAAGTCAGTGGATTTATAGATGAGGGGCAATTGCAAATGACATTGATTATTTTGCACTGTCATAAGGTTTGAGTGTAGCAGATGGCAATACAATCGAGACAAGTTTTTCAGATCATTTATCAAAATGGATGTAGATGATAGACGAAAGGGAGAATATTAAAACAGAAAAGGGAAATAAATAAATAAGAAATGATGTGATGAATTTGGAGTGTGGGAAGCATCACAGTTATGAAAGATCTCATAACCATGAAGGTTATTTTATAATATTGTTCCGAATGGTTGATTGAATTTAAAAAGAAGTTTAAAAAGTTTTTTTTTTTTTTCAGTAGCAGGATAATGTAAGAAAAGAAGGGAAAGTGATTTATGGAAAGTTGTATAGAAATGTATTGGATAATTTAGAGATGAATACAAGAGTATTATGATATAGAAAAGGAAGTGTATAAAATTGTGAAAAAATTAAAATATAACTATTTAAGCATAAACATTAATTACAAGGTGAAGAGAGGAGTTGTCTGATTAGTTGGGTATTTATACATTAGACATCATTACTCTCCCTTCTTCACTCACTTCCTTACTTCTATTTCTCTCCCCTCACTTTCTCTCTAACTATACCATACATCTACTTTTGTCTTACTTCACATTACAATGACTGTTTGTTTTATACAAGCCTACCTTTAATTTCTCTATACACTTACTAAAATTTCTCGAAATATTAAATCATTTTCATATAACTTATATCTACTCTTATCCAATGTTTCCATAGTATATCTAATTTTGTATAATTATTTAAACTGTAGTTTTTTTTTTTACACTATTTTCAAAAATTGTAAAAATGATTGTTCTTAAAATGTGTTTATAATACTTTGGACGTTTTATCCCTGGGCTTCCACTGACGATGGGCTGCTACCCAATCAGACTTTCTTGGTAATCAAAATCAATAAGTAAAGAAATTAGTAATGAAATGCAATATGTCATTTTATATTGCGGTGTGTGAGGGTTGTGGTCACTATTATGTGGGCAAAATGGAACGACAGTTAAGAAAGAGAATATATGAACACTTGTATGCTATACAAAAAGCAAATATTAATAATGCCCTGTTCAGGTATAGTTTAGAATGTCAGGATTTTACCAGCTTTAAGTTTGGTATACTAGAGACTGCACGTAACAACGCTAGAGGTGGATGGTGGGAATTAGTACTTGAACTAAAATTAGATAAGGCAGATAAGATTAAATGCAGTAAATTCCCCAGGCACAAATTAAAATGTATCTTTACTTCCTATTTTAAAGACGAGGGCCTTAGTTTTGTAAAGTATATATAAAAAATATTTGTAAAAGATTTGTAAAAAATATTGGGAAAGTTTTTTGTATCAAGGTAATATTTTTTCTGGTATATTTAATTGTTTTAAGTAATTGAAGAGCCATTTCATATGGGTAGGCACATGTTTTATGTGACTAGTTAAGATATTTCATAGCTTCTACAATATATTTTTTATGGTGCGTCTTACAGTACTTTTTATAGTATTGGCATTGCCATCTTAGTGTAATTAAAAGATGTGTAATTTAACATTTTAATAATGTTTATATATACATATTTTTTTCATGTTTCTTAACAATTTGTATAAAAAAGGGGGCAGTTTTTATTTATTTTTAATGAGGTGGACTTTTGTATGATTTTAATATAAAAAGGATGAGTTTAAATAAATTGATTGTTCTGAAGAAGTCCCATTTTGAGTGTGTAGGGACGAAAGCGCTTGATGATTTTAAACTGTTTGTGAACATTGAATAAAGCTCTTTTGGAATATTCATCAGTTTGGTTTCCAGTGGTTGCCTTGTGGATTTTTGTGGTATGGTGGTCGAGTGAGTGGTTACTTACTGAAACACTGATACTGGCCTCCTTACAGGTGCTTACTTAGAGACCTGTCAAAGGCATTTGAACTCACTGACCACTATCTTCTCCAAAACTAACTAAATTAAATTGGTAACAGTCCAGATATTACTCCCTGGTTTAAAAACTAACAGACACTTCAGAGCTAAAAAAGGATCCTCCCAAACAGAATATGCACCTGTGTTAGAAAAATATGTATTAATGTGTGTATTAGCAATATGCTTAGTGCATTTAGAGCTTGAAAAGGGTTAACACATTTATTCTATTTCATACTGCATAAATCTGTACAAACTGCAGTTGCTCTCTGACCTTGTACTGTTAGCTAAAATCTTGCTTGTGCCTTGGAAATTTACTGAGAAGCAGGTGATTTCTGCTTGTGTTAGGAAAATAATGAATAGAACAATACTACTTGTATGAAACTTAGACAAGAAGTTCCGCTGTACCATGAGAAAATACACAGCTGTAGAAGTTACAGATAATTAGTACAAAGTCTGCTTGAAAATATGACCTGCAATCAGCATTTGCTTGTATTTGTATTAGAAAAGTACCTTGAAAAGTAACATCTGCTGTAGAATAATGCTAAAAGTTGTGTTTGATTACATCAGCTTAGAAGGGCATGTCTTGTAAAATAGTATAAGAATGAACATACTTCCTGTTAGTAGTTAGACAAATCCTTGTATTTGCATGTTTTTGTCCCTTGCTGCAAGTAAATTAAAGTGCCTTAACTGAACCTTACGTGTATTGGTCTTTGAAGTTTTTTCCTTTGACAACCTGTTACCAAAGGTGTACCACAAGGATCCATTCTTGCCCCTCTTCTTCTCCGTATACATTAACAAACTTCATTGTGACCTCATGTATCTCCCCCTTATCCTCTACACTGATGGCATGGTCATTTATGAATCAGGTCACTCTCACACCAGCATTTAATGCCAACTCCAGTCAGACTTACATGAGCTCCACCAATGACTCATAAATCATAAACAAATTCTCTAACCCGCAAAGACCAAAACTGTCTTTTTGGAACTCCACCAAAAATTCACCAAGCACTTAACTCTTTAACCATCTTTCAACTACATTGTCATTCCACAGAGACACACTTCTCATTCAGATATGTAGGAATATGGCTTGATCAGTTACTATACTTCCATTTTCACACAGACAAAGTGAGAGACAAAATAAACTCCTTTCTCTTCTAGGTCAAAAAGATCTCTCCTTTTCTATCCCAACCAGTCAGAGCAGCCATTGGCAAAGAAGTTCCTTCTCATCTTGAATATGGTCTCCCATGAGAAATGTTGCCACACTCCAGACTATCTCTTACAGCATCTGCAAATTTATTACAAACTCACTAATATATCAGCATCACTGTATCACCTTAGAAAAAGCCAAATGGCTACTCATAAAACAAAGGTTTAACATACTTTTAGGATTCCAACTCTACTGACTACTCCAATTCCACACATTTACTCCCCTTGCAGCTAGACATCAGGAAAAAAAAAAAACTCTTCATACAACTCGTGACACTAACCTCAAGCCACAATAACTCTCACTACAAAATAAATAGCTACTGTTCCTCATTGGACTCCATTGATCTTTAGAGGCATGACTACTTCTAGAACCATTCTGATTGCATTTTCTTGATACTGGTAGCCAGTTGCTATATGTGCCACTTAGTGTTCTGTCTGGTAATCTCAGTAAACATGAGCTTGGCTGTATAATGCTTGCATCTGCAATTATGAATGTAGTCTGTGTTTTATTATGCACTGATATGCTATAACAGCTTTTACTGTTCATATTCTTGCTATCACATGGTGTTGCATGTGAACACAGGCAGACTTAATCAATTAACAGATTCATTTAAAGTATTGGACTGCTTAAGAATGAATTGATTCCTTACTGCAGAGGGATAAAGTCCTGAACACGGGTTTGATTAATGGGTCTGGTTTTGGTTGCTGCCTAGGGGTTAATGAGGAGTGAAAGGGCTGTGTCTGCTTACCTTTTCTAAGGAGGGAGCATATGACCCAGGGCATGCATTCCCTACAAGTTCCCTAGCGGAAACAACTGAACTCACCAAGACATTTCCTCCAAGGTGAGCAGCGACATCTGTGGGCTCTGGTCACTTTCAAAAGTGAGTGACAGTCCTGCAAATTGCCCATTATATATTTGACTGAAGAAACACTAACTGGGTATGTGTAAATGCCCCCCCCCCCTTAGAAAAGGTAAGCAGACACAGCCCTTTCACTATATATATATATATATATATATATATATATATATATATGTGTGTGTGTGTGTGTGTGTGTGTGAGTGTGCATGTGCGTGTGCGTGTGTGTGTGTGTGTGTGTGTGTGTGTGTGTGTGTGTGTGTGTGTGTGTGTGTGTGTGTGTGGTGTGTGTAGGTTTACACATAGATACCTACCAGATAGATTTACAGATCTAGATAGATATATAAGACATTGTGTCTTAATGCATTATATTAAACTGAGCATTCTTAGCTAAAAGTAGACCTTATAGTAGGCATGTCATAGATAATATAAAAAAATCAATCTTTTTTTCCATATTAACAACACAAGGTATGTCATGAGCTATTTTATCAGAATCAAACTTTTGTATATATTAAGAACATATTTTAGCAGATGGCACTTTTTATTCCTTATAGTCATTTTTAATTCTGGAAGGGTATGCATATCTGTCTGATTTCTCTAACAGTCTTTGGTATCTGGAAAATTAACAAGAGCATTTAGACTGGACTTTTGGCTTAGCTTTTGAGGCGGTTCTTGCTGCTGTGTGGCTTCATCTGAAAAAAACAACTTCAGGAGTCACTCCGCTATTCTTGACTCGGACAGCTCTCACAGTGTCTGTTTCATTTCAACAGACTGGGTGCAATCCTCATTCCTTATCTTCTTAGACTTTTAACAATTCGTTGTATACAAATGTCTGCAATTCATCTTCCTTGTGAACGATAAGTGATCTTCAAAGATTGATAAATATTCCAAGGCTGTTGAATCGTATGACCATTTAAGTCTTGTCAGTTCCCTGCTTAGACTTGAGCTCCTTTACCCACATCAGCCATATCAATCCCAGAGTAAATTTCTGAAAACTCATCCAGTCATCTCAGTTATGTTTTAAGAAGGTTAGTAATTCATATGCTTTATATGCAGGGAAGTTTATTCCAGGGAGGATTGAGAGGTGTTGAGTTTTAAGACTGTTCATAAACTATGTTTTATTTACTCTACTGGTGAACATTTAACTCCCCGGTTTTATTATTGGTAAATATATTAGGCTTGGGGTGATTCTGAAGGCCCAGAACAGTCATGACTTTAATAGCACAGCAAGCAAGACAGAAACCTTGACTCAGAAATATATCAGACACTGAATAAAGTGTTCCAGTTTGTTTTGCTAGCTCAAAGGCTTTAAGCCTGTTTTTTTTTTTTCTGGTTAGGAACCTTTGCATCTTTCTAATTGCTTGATATACTAAGTGAGATCCATCCTGAAGGGACCATTGTTCTCATTAATTGGTCTGATCAATGCTGAGTATTAGGGGGTGACATCTCTTTAGACCTTTATGATATTCCTTTGACAACTATTCATGGTAAACAAAAAAAACAAAAAGATCTCCTGGCAACTGTTGTCACATGATGTTCAAAAAAGAGGGAGATATAAATCCAAATTTCTAGGTATCTGACTACAGTTTCATGATATTGTAGTGTGTTGTTTGTACTGTACAATGAGGAAGGGTAGGTTCACTAAAAGTGATGTTACAAACTTTTTAGCATTTAGTCTGAGCACATTTTAGCACAAGTGTTTACTAGGGGGGTTCATAGTGGCAGGTTTGTGTGGCAGAGGGTGACCTAATAACAACCTCCAGTTTCGGCAAACTTTGTTTGCCAAAAGTCTTACGACTCTGCTTGGAGATGTGAGAAGTAACTGCTGAAAAGCAGAGGACAGAGGAACAGTATGTTCCTAGGGATGCCATTTGCCACTTTTGTACATTCTGATGTGTGACTTGCAATTTACATTGGGTGGGTTCTGTCTTCCAGCCAGTTTGCAATCCATCTCACCACATATTAGTTGCTTGTAAGTGTAGCAGGGTAAGTAATCAAGTTCATGCCAAAATGTGATTACTTACACAGCTACACTTGTCTAAACCCCTTAAGCCCCTCCCCACCCTTACCTCATTTCCTCCCAATCATTTCTCCCTCCATTTAACCCTTTCACCTCCCCAACCCACTTAACTCCCACTAATATATCAATCTAACCCCTCTTGAAGAAGCCCCGGGACAACTTGGTTTGTTGCCAAACCTCATTTATCTCAGATAGATCATGAGTAAACATTTTAGAATACTTTTGATGCTGATGAACTATCACTCATAAGTATAAGGAATCTGCAACTTCCTAATGGTGCATTAAATAAATGTCGTCTAGAACTTTGACTAACTTTGTCTGCTAAAACCCATTTTTATCAAGTAGTGAGACATGTATTACTTTGGGCATTCTTGAGAACAGTCCTTCACCTGTATTTCTTCATGGCATATTTATTTATTTATTTATTTACATTTGTTTACCAGGAAATTCCAACTGGACACAGGTCCTTTTTCAGTGGAGGCCCGGGGAGAAAAGCTCCACAGAACAATAAATGAGCAGCAGAGTACATGAAGAATAATTGAATATACGTACAATAGCAAATAATACATACTGCAGCAAACATTAGCTATACATACAATATGAAACATAGTAATGAACAGATACACCAATATCTAGCTAGAGGCTAGGAATAAAGGTATGATGTACATGCAGATAGTACTAAGCTCAAACAGATACTGTTCTAAACTCATATACCTAAATCTTATATACAAATATTGCACTAAACTCAAGCAGATATAAAGCAGAAGCTTCACACGAAGGTGGAACAAGCTAGAAGGGCTAATGGGATGGAAGGGGAAGATAGAGGAGTAAGAGAGGAGACTGAGTGAGTAGTATACATGGTAGTGAGAGGAAGCTAGGTGTAAGTCAGTTGGGTATATATTTGGAGTTGAGATGAAGTGAGGTAGTTAAGCATGTTGTAACAGATCTGTGAGATTGAGTGAGGAGGGGAGGGGAAGGTAAAAGGTGAGCCAGAGCCTGCAGAGGAAAGAATGCAATGATCAGACGGTGTGAGGCAGGATGGCTAGGGGAGGGGAATGCTTTTAAATGACATCTAGCCATTCCATTCTTATCATTTCTGGTTCAGATTCACTTCTGAGTGCTGCAAGCATGCTTATAGGAACATGAATCATCAACAGTGTATCAATTTTTGTTTCTATGTGAAAAGTGGCAAAATTCCTAAAGTTGTGAATAAACTAGCATATGCATGAAATATGTCATTGATATGGCTCTGTGACTGAGCCTGCTGACATACAGTCTTTATTACACTTTGAATATACTTTATCATTCCTAGCTTCTCACAAGTCAGTAATAGAGGAATTCAGATCCTGTCTGTGCAACTATTTGGACGTGACAAGTAGATTTCCTATGTTTGTGCTGATATTCAGCAATTTTACTGAATGGTGCCACTTTATGTGTAGAATACGTTAACAATATATACACAGTTCTCTCTTCTGAGAATTTTCAAACTAAAGCTGTTTAAAAGCATTTTAAAAATGTATTCTTCACTTGCAACTGATTTATGTTTCCAGAAGTCTATGTGTTATTTCTGTCTCACTGCCCCAATATATTTCTAGATCACAATATAAAGTATTTCCACTCCAGGGTTACTCAAATTGTGCTCATTTTCCTTTTGCTGTTCAACTTCATATACATTTTTGACTATACTCATTTTAATAACTTTGGAAAATACCATTTTCAAGCACAGATTATGTAGATTTATTAATGTATGGTCAGTAGTTTTTGTCATGCTTATAGCCACTCCTACTTTAATACTGAATTAAAAATTAAAGGAGAATCACACCCAAAAACTGAAAAAAATCCCCTATGTGTTTTTCAGCATATCTTAAACTTTTCTGCATTGCCAATGTCCCTGTATCAAAGTAAATGATTACTGTTACTTTCTAATTCATTATACCCCAAAACGGTCTGAAGGAGGCTGCCATGGCTACCATTATATGTTTTACAGTCAATGCCTTTGCCTTCCTGATGTCATGTTAGAGGGACAGAAAGAAATCCTTATGATGAGGAGATCATTTACTGTGGTTTTCTCTCACATCACTTGACAACATTGTTGTGGCTGCTTGCTTTTCACTGTCAGCATCAATCTGCATTTGTAATTACTTTGCTTACTTTGATTTTCATCAGTGGCCATCTATTTTGCAGCATTTTAAAGAATGTTTGAATGACGAGCTTAAAAACGTAGCTGAGGTAATTGTTATTTTCAAAGCAACAGCTGTAGTTCAGTGTTCAACTGTGAAAAATCTGAACCCTGTGATTAATAGGTGTTACTTGGGTTGAGGTGGTTTGTGTTGCATTCAGTTTTAGATATTGTAGCTAGAATTTAACTCTTTGATTTTAATCTTCTTTCCCCAACTCCAGAAGAAACATGCACTTTTGCAGAAACTACAATGTAGAAAAAATGCAAACTCATATAATGACAGAAAGTAAGTAGAGTTAGAGTAACATATTTGCTTTTGTTTTTGGCACTGAGTGTTTTTTACAGGGAAAGACATTTGCATCTGAAAACGAAGCTTGAAAGCCCTCCCTTTGTTCAGACTCCAGGCTACATTATTTATCTGAGGTGTGATGCCGGCAATGTGTAACTGATAAGACACATTTAAATATCTTTGTTTTCTTAATGCCTCCTGTTGTTAGGATAAGTGACCTTACTTAATTACTGTGGCATTCTTAGTAGCTGTTGTGATTTAGCAGTTGAGACAGATGCAAGGAAGAAAGACAAACATAATTACCAAATTATTTTCTGTGTTAAGTGCTTAGTCTTGGACTACGGGGAAGGAAAAACATTTTTTGAAAATAAAAACTTGACTTTTTGTGGAGTTGTCCTTTAAGTAAGGACTTTTCTGGCCTTCATTTCAAATTCTTACATGGCTCTGTTTTGTACCCATTACTTTTGCACTCTTCCTGCCTTTATTTCTTATTTGTCTGTTTGCTTGACCAGTTTTGATTAGTTTATTAAACTGTGCACATGTATTTTCCTAGCTGTGCTCACACAGCAGTTTTTGATAAGGTCCTGTTTGTTTCTTAAATCATTTCATTTACAACAAATTATTCTGTATATTATTAGATAATCAAGAACTCAACAAATTCACAGTTTGAGTTAAATTTGTGACGTTGTCCTTATCAGCATACATTTATTTATTTATTTATTTATTTATTTATTTATTTATTTATTTATGTATTTATTTATTTACTTGACATTTGTTTACTGGAAAAGTATGACTAGACCAAAATAATCCATTTTCATTGGATGCCCAGGGAAAAAGCACAGATAAACAATTTAATCAATTTGGAGATGAAAATAACAGAATCAATTATTACATTTTTAGTAAAGTATAAGTATATTTGAGTTTGCCCTTAACAGATAGTAATGCATAGAAAAGAATTAAAAATAAGTCATTGGCCACTAGAGATATAAATACATAGCCAAAACAGAAAACATAACAGTTACTAATATAAGCTTGAAAGCAAAACATAAAGCTATTGTAATATAAATAATTTACTAAGTACTGAGTTGTTAAAGTGAGAAGATTATAGATAAAAGCAGAGTCACACCATCATGTTATGTGTATGGCAAGGGATCCATGCCATGAGTATAGGGATGAAGAGAGGAGAAAATGTTAAAGTAAGTGCGACTTTCACCAGGTGAGGAACAAGAGCAGAGACAGTACTTAGATAGATACTCTTTTAGGGTGTGTTTAAAGGCATGTAAGTTAGAGATAGACCTGATAGATAGTTGTTGTTGTTGTATCTTTCGGCTTTTCCCGGTTAGGGTCTAGTGGTTTTGAATAAAATTATTAATGACAGAGTAGGAGCAGATGCAGAGTCCAGGAGTTTTTTTTTTTTTTTTGGTTTGTGGGTGGCAATAAGATGTGTATCATCTCAGCAGAGGGGTCTACTAGGACAGTAGCTAAGTAATATGTTAAGGGCACTGCAAGTGGCAGGTTTGTTTCCTAGGTTATGTGCTGTAATAAGTTGCAGGTAGGTTAGCTGATAGAGAAATGGTATACACTAAACCTTTTCAAGCTTTTCATCTAATCTTCTTAACATTTAGGAATATATTAACTTTCTGTATTAAGAGTTTCCTGTTTTCTGCCACATTTCCATGTAAAGAAAGAAGTCCTGTCAGTTGCAGCTGAACCATATTTCCATAAAGAATTGTACTTCTGTACCTCCAACCACAGAGCATCGTGACAGTAAAAACATTTCTTTACTTTTGCAAATCAGTTCTGGCAGATATGTCTGTGGTTATCGTGTCATGTCATGTCATGTCATGTTAGGAAACGTAATAATGACACACAAAAGAAAGGTATTTTATAACCTCTATGAGATCTGCACTTGAATCAATTTCTCATAAAGCTCTTAGCAATATATGACATGCTAATTACTGTAGCTAGCTCACTAGCATATGAAGGTAATTGCCTCATAATTTGCAGTAGCACTATCATAATATAACTGATAGTGCTACTGCAAATTATGAGGCAATTACCTTCAGATGCTACTGAGCTAGCTACAGTAATTAGCATGTCATATATTGCTAAGAGCTTTATGAGAAATTGATTCAAGTGCACTATCATATACACTGCGGTGGTGGTGCTGTGGTAGCGTTGTCACATCACAGTAAGACTTTGTCCTGTTCAATTATCAGCTAGAGCGTCTTCTGTGTGGAGACATGTGTGAATGGGTGTACCTTCGTTGAAGGTTGTATGTCAGGGCTGGCAACTCTGCACGTAAAAATCTACTGCCAATCAATCATTAGCTGACCGGAGTTCCGCTGTGGCGACCCCTAACTGGGAAAAGCCGAAAGATACAACAACTATCATAATATATCTGTATATTCAACTTCTCTTATACTTTCCTTTGTGCATTTGCACTGCTGAGTTTGTGATTGTAGTATCAGATTTCAGATAGCTACTGCTGAGTTGTTCAGCCTTATGCCAAGGTGGCAGTACTAACTTTGGCAGGTAAACATGATATCCTGCTGCTATGTTTCACTTCTAGTTTGTTTCTATAATGTATAAGTGAACTTCAGACTCAGTATGTGGATCTTGTACAGCTCTATACAAACACATATTCCAGATGAATTTTTTACTGATACAACTATTCCAGTTGTCAGCATACTGAGCATGCAACAGTCTTAATGTGTGACATTGCACATGCATTAACATCATCTGCACAATCTGCCATACAGGAACATCCATAGATGATGAAATAATAATCACAACCACAAATTTAAACAAATACTATATTTATGTACCACATACATATACTAATGTATGTTTGTGTGTGTGTGTGTGTGGGGGGGGGGGGGTAATCCATTAGGAAGCACTATATTGGAAGCATATTACTATGCTTTTTCTGTAAAATGTTATTATTACTTTGAGTTCACCTTTACCATGGAAGAGGCGGGACAGCAATTCTCAAAGTATGTTTAATGCATGGTGCAAATATATGCTTTCTACTCTTAAAATGTCCAACCTTTAGCTGTGCTGGGCACTCAGATATATCCTTTGATGTTGTATATCTCAAACAGCAGTGTTTACTGCCACAGACCAGTGGTGTGCATTGTGTCTTGTCTATACCATTCATCTTATGCTATTGCTTTGTCTAATGTCATGATCTTCTTTTTAAGATTTTTCTTCTCATGCTTTTTTATGCTAACATTTTTATGGTTTGATTTCTATTTGTTTTCATCCTTCCTTAGTCTTAGCTTCTTTTCAGTATAGGTAATGATGCAATTATGTTCCAAAACATTTGAGTCAGACATCTTTATTACGTAAGAATGGAATTTATAGAGTTTGTTAAGCATGTTTCAGTGTTGTCAGCCTCTAGTCTCATGGTAAATCATTAACAACTAGAACAGAACAACATCTGAAGCATTTGTTCAGTTTTAAAGAGCTGCAGCACACTATGTGCTGTCAGACTAATGTGTTCAGGGTAATGTGTCTAACAGCTTTTAAAGCTATTTGATCTTCAGAGTTGTATTTCACTTCTATCCACAATATTTATGACAACACCAAGTTATTTACAGTTTTCAAAGATACAAAACATTTTGCACTCCTAACCTTTTTTCTCTGCTCATTGCAGTATGCTGGTCTATATTATAACATTAAAGTCTAAAAACATTGAATGTTATAATATCAACCCCATTCAATCGAAACACCAGAAAACCGAACAGTCAGAATAGCAAATTTTTTCCCAGGGGAAAAAAAATGCTGTTCCGACAAATGTACACACAACTCAAGCACACCAAAATAAATAATCCACACACATACACTTCTCGAAACCCTACACTAAACCTTACCTTAACCGAGCCCTAACCCTAAGGTCCCTAACTATCGCACACTCACCTTACCCGCTCCCTAACCCTAACTCACCTACCACACAATAACTCTCACGTCCGCACAATTGCACATTTACCTGACCCGCGCTCTAACCCTAACTCACCTAACCCATGCCCAATCACACACTCAGCTTCATTCGCACACTTACCTTAACCCGGTCCGTAACCTTCACTCCACAGTTGAGGAAATAGCGAAGCTGCAGAAATGGCCCACTGAATACATTCCCTAGGAAAGTATTCAGTGTTCTGCAGCTTCACTATTTCAAGCGTTCGCTCTACTGGGTTTGATATTATAACATTCAAAGTTTTTGAACTTTGATGTTATAATATAGAACCGCAGTATGTATTACAAAGAAGTACAATTCGGTCACCTTTTACGACTATTTGTTATGTGGGTTTTCAGAACCAATTCAACAATTCAATTCTTGAACTTTGCCCTTAAGCTGAGTTTCTTGAATCCATTTCTTGAACACATTAACATACTGGTTATGATTGGTGATCTAGTCAAAATACTCTGTTTCTTAACCCTCTTTGCCATGCGCAAGCAATGTAAGAGAGACACAATAGTTACTTTTTTCAATCTTTTGTAGAATTCCTTGTGGTTATAAGATTTTACATGTATGGCATTGTTTTGTTTACTTAACATACTAAGAATTATATGTTTTTAACCCTTTCTTGTAGTGGGCTAAGCCCAGCTGTTTCTTTGATGCAAACAATGTGTGGACTCCACTTCTTCAATTGTTGTACAGTCTTAATTATGCAAAGCATAGTACTAACACATATCCTCTGTTCCATCCCTAGTTTTTCTTTGTTGAATCAAAAGCAGTACTGCCAGGCACAGGGACTTCACAGAAAGAAAGTTGAGATGAAATGTACTGGTGATGTGAACTGTCTTTTGAACTGGATCCAATTACTTCTTTCTCAAATTTCTTTGCCAGGATCAGTTCCACTTTTATAATTTCAGTCTAACAAGCAGTTGCCCTTTTAATACCATTTGGATAAGTATAGTCCTGGCTGTTCATTATAAAACAGACTGATGCAGAACTTCTGTAGAATGTAGGAAATGACAAATGACAGGTGCCTTCGGCTCTAACAAAGTAACAAAGAATTATGAGGCAATCCGGATGATTGCCATGCAAATAAGGCAAGTTCACAATAAGCTACTTATTTTGCAGATAGTTCAAGTCATCTAAATTCTCATTTGAAAGAGGCCTAGCAGGATATGTGTGTTTTAGCTTGGCAGCTACATCCATTGTAAATGTGGAAAAATAAAGGAAGTTTTTTTATTTGTTTTTGTTTTAGACATAAAGAGTATTGCATATCTGTAGAAAAATGCTTGCTGATGTCCTGGTGGTGTAGAGGGATATAACCCTGACTATGACCCTGGTGACCTGAGTTTGATTAACAGCTTGGGCACCTTAATGTGTTAGCAGTGACACTAGGGCATGCCTATTCTGGGGAAGGGATATTGTAATGTCCTCTAGTAGAGGGCAGATCTCGGAGAAAAGTAGATGTCAAGCTGGGAGGCAAAGTAGATGGCACAAGGCACACATCACATGGCATAATACCCCAAGTCCAATCAGTCACAGTGTAAATGATAAGCATGCAGGAGAAGAGATATATGGCTAACAAAGAACACCAGCCCCTGAGGATGATGGTGCATTTCCAGTACATGACTACATCCTAAGTGAGCAAAGAAAAAGTATGTAGTTTGAGTCTCAGATGGAGAGCAGACAGGTGAATTGGGCAGGAAGGCAGACTTGAAGGAAGAGGGGTAGTGGCAAAAAAAAGTGCTTGATGCTGTGGCATTCCTTGGAATTGCAAGTACCCCTAACATTTTTAATGCTGCTGTGCTATAGATAACCTCCTGTAGGTCTCCTATTCCAAAGCAATTTATCTTCTTCAGACACTGCACAACTACCATATTCTTAATTTGGATTTGCAAGAAAAGATATCACTTAAACATAGTGCGGGTGGGGGTCATCAGTCTCCATCAGTTATGTATGATTTCATTCCCAGTTATCTTCTAGGTTATAGGCCCATTGGAATTCCTAGTCAACAGTGTGGTGTACAGGATCAGTAGTCCACCAATATATGTGATTTCCCGTTTGCATCTTCATTAGAAACTCAGGACATTTCATGCAACAACTAATATATTGTATCTGCAACCACCTGATATGACACATCTGCCTACCTGCTCTAAGTGCCGTCCAGTTATATGCTTACAATGCCAATCTCCATGACAATTTGCTAACATGGACAGGAATGGAGAGCTATCAGTCATTTTGTGCCATCCTTTTCAAGCAAGTTTGCAAAATGCATCTAATTCTAAACTAACGATTTCAGTTTTTTAATCATAGGCCATCCTTCTTGATAGCAAACCTAAGAGAATGTTTCTTATGTCACAGTTACATATTGTTTCCCCCAGATTTACTAATCTTCCATGTAAGACTAGATTAGTCTTACACAGAAGCGCCAGTCTAATAGTATGACGGCAGCGCACCATGCATATTAATGAGGGCGCTCTTCCTCAACTCTAAAGCTTACATGAAGCATGTAAGAGTGTAGGGGGCATGTCGGACTGCCGAGCAGTCCAAAAATCCACACCCCTGCAATGAAGAAACTCAAGAAATGTCGAGTTACATGAGCAAGTTCACTCACATGTGTACATTTTAACACTACACTCCCCCATATGTTAAACCACGTACAAATTAAAAAATTAAAATAATTTTTTGTTTGTTTTATTTCCGATATAGCTGCCCGTATTGGCGCGTGTTTGTGGGTGTTTGCCCATTGCTTAGCTACAGTTAGCAGCTTAGACACCGAAGACGATAATAAGAAAAATATATGCAAATTAAGCAAAATAGCAATAGCGTAGTGGTTAGAGCCTTCCCACAAAGAGGAGGCATTCCTGGTTCGAGTCCCACTACTGCACGTTCTATTTTCTGTTGGAAATCTGTATACAAAAATATTTCCTGACATTTTTTTATGTATAAGTTTTGTAAAAAGCATTAAAATGTTAAATGTAATAGTGAACGAACTATATACATATGAAGGTGAAATGGTTATGCATTCTGAGGCATGAGTACCTTATTTTAAGCAATATATACCTTATTTTAAACAATATAAGGTACTGCTAAGCACATTTTACCAGTATTGAGCATATTTAAATTAAATTGATCATAGCTGCACACCGCGTTAACTAGCGCAATGTCTTTGCGTGAAGCTGCGCACGGTGCCAACCAGCGCAACCACAACTTATTTGCGCGTAGCTGCACTAACCAGCACAACATCGGGCAATGTCGAGCAATGTCGAGTAATGTCGAGCAACGTTGGGCAAAGTTGAGCAAAGTTAGCTAAACACGGCCACACTTCCTTTACTGTACCTTAACCAGTCTGGTCTGCCCAGTAGGAAAACAAAAAGCAGTGACAGGGCTCAAACTCAGGATACTGTGCACTATAGTCACAATACATAGCCACTAAGCCATGACAGCATTTCATAACCATGCACTTTCAACAGACACATATCTATCAAAGGAATTTTAAACATTGCCAACATCAGCTAAGCAGGTGTGCCTACAGCTGAGTTTTTTCAAAACTGGCCAATCACAAATAAGTGCAGGAAATGAGGCATATTTAAGCTTCACAGGTGGGAACACTTGCTATAACTGGTTGTAGCTCCCCTCTGCAGTCAGCATGGCCGGTGTTGGAGAAGGCACTCGATTTAGTGCGCAACGCTGGGGCATTGAGGAGTCCAAAGTAATGGTTTGGCTCCTTGTCCACAATCATGAGGAAAGACTCCTGTGGGGGCAGTACCACGGCACCCAATATAAAATGGAAGCCTGGAACAGTCGTGCTCATGATCTCACCAGTGCCACTGGTGTTCCTCGGACTGGTGAGCAGGTCAGGCACCATTATTCTGACTTGAAGCGATGTAAGAAGGATCAACTGGACCAGTGGATCCAGGAATCACGTGGGATGCTTAATGCCCCAGTACTGAGTAAGTAGCCATTGTATTAAGTAGCTAAGAATTGCTATGCTTGTCTATACTATGGATAGGCATGTCTCAATTTCACTGCATTCACATCACAGCTGCAGGTGTCCGGGCTATGAATCAGCAAGCCCATGAAGATAGGCTGCGTCATCAGGCAGGTTAGTAATTATTCTGCATGTACTGTTCTATAAAATAAATGAAAGAGCCTTCAAAAAGTGTTTTAACCCAATAAATAAAGGTGTAATAATCCTTTAATAAATGTATAATTCCTGGAGTGTGTCTGTGTCATTTTCTTTGATATGTTGTTGTACTGTTGCATTCTACAAATAGTAGTGTTGTATTAAGCAATGCTAACCCACACTTGGGTAGGCCCATATAACATGGATGAAGGGAGTGCCAGTAGCTTTTATGCCTATTTACAGCCCTCAACTGCTGGTTCATGCCCAGCATGCACAGGTTAATCTGGCACATGTTCCCCAGAAATGTCAGTGTGCTGCCAGAAATGTAGGGAGCTGTTAACATATAACTGATACTTTTACCTGAACATATCTAGATAATTATATGAAAGTAAAGCTGTCAGTGCTCCATCTTAGCAGTAGTGTGTGTGTGAGCAACTCTCAAAATATGTAGCAGTAACATCTGCATCTTGGACAGTTTGTAAGATATAGCTCATGTATATAATGATCTAGCAAAATCCAATTGCACAATATAAGGACATTGGGTAGTGTAATAATACATGTAAGGGACATATAACTGCAGTTAATAGGAATGTAGTGAAAACTAGAAGGATATATAAGTTGTTAATTGAGCTATCTTTTTCCACCCTACTGTATGTGCATAAAAAATGTAATTCCACACCTCAATCGGTATGTCTAATCTCAAAACATTTGTTGGGACATATGTCCTATTGGTTTATAAATATTTGCATTTATTTCTATGCATATGCCCTGTTAAAATACCACAATATTGGTGGCCTGTTGCCATCAATTCAACCTACATGCTGTTGTAATGTCCACTATTGTTCTATATATGCAAGTGTTATGCTTGCTTTTCAACTGTTGAAAATCTGATGTGTTGGGTTAATGGGAATACTTCTGCATGCTGTTATAACTAATTGGGAATGCTGTTGACTGTTACTCACCCATATCTTTATTAAACTCTCCAAAACATAGTCTGTATGGGAAGGCTGGTCCCAGCGGACCCACCTGTCCCAATTCAGCTGGCCATGTCACCTGGCACCAGCAGGTCTGGTGCCCAGCCTGGGACCTCCTCCTCCATTGGCCCTGTGCCACCTTTGGGTGGAAGCACTGCATGGGATGGGGCTCGGCCCCCCCATGCAAGTATGGGCAGAGGAGGGACACCTATCACCCTTCGAACGGTCCAGGCTGTGGTATGTAGAGAGATAGAATGTTCTGTTGCAGAACCTCTACATCAGCTTGAGGCACGAGTGGTGCAACTCTTGGGTCAGCCTGCCCCTCCTACACAGCCTCCAGCACAGCCACCCTTTGGGCTGTGAAGATGCAGTGGTGACTGCCCATGGGTGGGGACCTCAGTCCCACTGTTTCCATCTGGGGGCTCATGGGCTTGTGATTTCCAAACATCCCTCCCCGTCAAAAGTGTTCACCCACCACATGTGTCATATACTGCCCCTGTATTTGTCTTGTTTGTCTTGTCTGTTTACCTCCCCAACCTACCTCCCCTACCCCACATTCCACTCTCACCTGAAAAAAAAAGACATTCTGCTCCCAAAAAAAAAAATTACACCCCATACATAGCTGCCCATTTTGCACACATGTCCACTGGATACATAAAATGTTATTTAATTGGCATTACAACACACTTTGTTGTCCTCACCCCTCTCTCAGGGGTTGAAGGTTTCATATCTACCTCCAAATGTATTCCATATACACAGCTGTTGCTGTTAAACAAATGGGCAGCTATGGACCTTCCCTACACCTGTCCTGCACATCCCAAGCTATTTTCCATACTGTCTTTCCCTCTTTGTGCCCCTTTTTCACCACTTTCCTATCTCCCCATTTTTCTTTTCTTTCAAAGAAATGAGCACGGGGGTTAACGGGACTAAGAATTATTAAGCAGTAGTTAGCAGGTTTGCGCGAGTTTGGGCTTGTTTGCGCTTATCTAAGCATTACTAAGCATCACGTAAAACCACGCAAACCCACTTACAACTGCTTAAAAGTGCCTTAGTCACTCTGTATGTGAGGGCCCTTGTTCTGCTCAGGCGAAAAATAAAAGACCTCTGTCAGTCTCGAACCCCTGACCTTGTACACACTACACAACATGAAGTACCACTAAGCCACAGTAAATATACATCAAGTTGGTACTTAAATAAATATATCATGCATCAGAATGAGTGAATGTAAAGGAAAAATAGGAATACCATACCACACAACTTGTTCTGTGGATGTTTACCAACAGTTGTTTTGGGATTACATTACATGACTGTGATAAGAGAAGCAGCCATACTAGCAGGTAATAATGTTACACCATCACTTTACAACCCCACACAGTATCACAGCAGGACAAACACTAGGATATCTGTTTAGGGAAGAGTCCATACCTCCCAACTGTCCCTAATTTTCAGGGATGTCCCTGATTTTGAAACAAATTTTAGCTCTGTCCCTCTGAATCCCACCGAAAACTACTGACTTTGGCCAGAAAGGTGGTGACTTTCACTTAATGAATAATGACAATAATTAAGAGTTAGACACTTCTTTGACTTCAGAAAAGGTGTATTAATTCATATGCTCTGATTCTCTCAATGTCTCAACGTAATGGCACAAATATTTTAAAGGTGTCCCTGACTGTCCCTTACTTTTTCTTTACTTTTCCCTGAGTCTGTTCAAATATTTACCTGAGTAGTTGAGAGGTCTGGCAGAGGCAGAAACACAGAAGCATATCAGCCTTTCTGCTGTTACATACTGTGCAAATAGCATTGGAAGGAGTTTTGGAAGCATACCCTTATGTAGGAATACAACACTGAAATACAAATGGATGTAGCCATGTACTGGTAGCAACCAAATGTAAGAATGCCATTACTCTATTGTTGAAAAGACCTGTGTGAAGCACAGACAAAAAATAACAGGCTATTCTCTGGCTATCATGTGGATATGTCCACAGTTGGGAGTTACGGAGATAGAATACTTGCCTTGATTAACTAACATGTACACAGCAACCTTGTAGGTCCAGCAAGATAAAATCCACACAATACTACTTACGTTCTCTGTACTTCTGCACCCCTACCCAAATGTAGAATATACCTCTGTGTGCAGGGTCTACCAAGGATGTAGGTAAGCATACTCACAGTACTGAAATGTGTCCAGTTTTTCTGAGCAGCTTGTGCTAATGTCAACACTAAAAAAGCACAAACTGTTTAGAACTGAGTAAATGAATATTCACAGTATAGCAGTTCACAAACAATTCTTGTGCCAAAGGAATACATCTCAATAACTAGCGTTGTATGGCAGCTAATTGTAAAAGTTGAAAAGAAAGTACATCTTTCCATGTATCTTGGGGTAGCATTTTGAGGGGTGAGTACATTTCTATACTGACAAGTGGGTACTGGAAGCAGCAACATTAGGTTTGAGTACAAAATGTAAATCTCTGGCTACACCCCTGGCTTCTGATATAAGAACTATACCAACCTTCTGTCTTAAACAATGATGTCCACAGCAAACAAGGATGATCTCCATCTTGGAAAGCTGAAAGGACCATGCCTACATGAGTTAGCAATTTATAGTACTGGGTTGCTATGACAGTGATTACTGCAACTACTACACAGCAGGCTGCATGCAATTAGCAAATGGTGGCCACTAATTGGTACAGAGGCCATCACATGCTCATGTGCAAATTCCTACAAAAGCAGGCTGCAATCTCTGCCAACAAACTCAATCACTCTATCGTAGAGACTGACAGAGAGAGAGAGAGAGAGAGAGAGAGAGAGAGAGACAGAGAAAAGGAAAAAGAAAAAGAAATATTACCAAATCATACAAAGGAAAAGTATGTGACACATATGTATTTACTGGTATGTAGTAGATGTTATTGAAGAATTGTCTACATAATGTGAACCATTCATATGTGGCAGCATACTTATTTATGCACATATGTTCTGCTTAACTACTGCTATGGACAATACTGTGTGTACCTGTGGGCAGTGGGACATACCTGTGAAGTGTGTAGCTCAGCATTAAATGTCAAATATCTGATCCATGTTATCTGTGTTCTGTACAGTAGTGTGGCCAATGGCTGTTGGGGGGATTAGCACTGACATTATATAAACATGGGTGTGACAGAACAACACATGCATGATAGTCATATTAAAGTGTAGCTTAGCACTGGCAACTGCTGTAGCAGTCTAGTATGCTTGTCTAGCATCTGTAGCCATATATACCCCCCTAATGTTAGTGTGTGTTCATATGTGACACCTGTTTGTGTTGCAGCAAGGCCCAACAGTTCAGCTGTGAGGTCCAGAGACTTACAACAGTGTGGACCTTGTGTGTGCATGCCACACACATACGGAGAAATATATATGTGTCATATATAGTCACATCTGTATATGTGCATAGAGCAGGGGACATATTGCAACTGTTTGTGAAGGGTGGAGATATATATGTTGGTGAAGGATAGTATGCGCATATTTGTATGTAGGTTTTAGTGTGTGACAAACAAGACAGCGTACAGTTCTAGTATATGACATGTGGTAGTTAAACACTGTGGGTGGTTTGTTCAGCTTGCAATGTTGAAGCCAGTTAGGCCTGCTAAAGCTACCAGGGCTGTGAACACCTTCAATGCATTTATCCCAAGACTGTGCAATTTTATTACATTACTGTACACCTTACATCCATTGTATAATTGATATTCTTACTATGAAAGGTGAAATGTATATGTGCCTACATATATATGTATATGTACACCAATGAATGTGTATATGTATATATATATATATATATATATATATATATATATATATATATATATATATATATATATATATATATATATATATATATATATATATATATATATAGTTATATATACTCATACACACCTACATCTACTTGTTGCAATAGATTCTCTGTACTGTTGACTGACTGTGATGGCCAATATGTTTGTGAATACGTCAAATATATGTATCTGTGGGATAGCTTAGTGGAAAACTGTTTATGTCATGGTATTATGGGTCCTTGCTTTGATCCTAGCAAAAGCTGTTTATTCTGTTGCTAGGCAGAACATGTGCTATTGCATACAGTGTGATTAAGTCCCTTGGTTTTAACTATGGTGCGTCATAGGAGGCTAAAGCACTACATCTATGATTATTGATTGGTACCTATGTTGAATCCAAATCCTGTGTATACTGTAGTACTACCTGAAGCTCTCGGCCTGTACAGCAATGTATGGTGTATGTCCACATTGCTTGCATCCATTGTTTTGTGTGGTCTCTGTATTCATCACAGATTACATTTCTCAAGATTAAGGTTGTCTAAGTACTGACACACAGTACTGTATAGTACACACTGAAAGCTTATCTGGGTTGTCATACCTTTGTGTCCTGTAATTATGTCTGATGTGTGTGTGGTTATGTCTGTAACATATCCTTTGACATATGTGTGGTAATACATATAACTGTGTATCTAGCAACATTCATAGTGTACTACAGCAGTATGCGACCTATATTCCCAATTGTGCACATATTTTGGCTACAGGTTTGCCATTAACAAGTTGTGTGGTATAATAGTAATACATTTACTGGACCTTACACTCATTGTGATGGATGATATATTTCTTTATACATCAGGTTGATGTATATCTGCTGTGGCTTGGTGGTGCATCGTGTTGCATACAGTGTGCCAGGTACTCTTGTATAGTCTTATATAGTGATTTTATTTTGTTGCTGTGCAGAACATGGTTCATTAGATAGAGAGTGAGCAAGGCACTTTCAAGCAGTTGTGGGGTGAGCAGTGATAAGTGGCAGTTAAAGTGTTTCACTCTCGGTTAGCTAATAGGTTGCTATATGTGGCAGTTCAGTGATATCTGTAATGTATAATGTTAAATGTACCATATGACTTGCTCAGACATATTTTCGTATTTATGTCTTCCAGGGATGATGGCGCATCACAGAACCCCAGTTACAGTAGTGCTGAAGATAATATAATTACTAGCAGTATGATTCAGCATTACCGTCTCATGTTCTCACGAACCAGCCAGGACCAGCAGGAGCGTACTGCAATGTGGCAAGATGTTGTCCACAGGTTAAATGAGGTAGGCCTGCACAACCGGACATATGAGCAGGTACGCCACCAGTGCAGTGATCTTCTCTTACATGATCGTCAGCATGCTGCTGATGTGCGGAGACAACAGCTTGCAAGAGGAGGTGGTGTTAATATCCATCCCCTCCTCAGCAGAGTGGAGGAGCTGCTCCTGAGCCTGGTGGCACCTGCCCAACAACAACAGCAGCAGACATACACCATGATGGAGGTTGGATCCACCCAGCAAGCACACATGGAGCATGCAGGTAACATGGCATATCTCTACACTACTGTTATCTGTATTGGTAGATCATGCATATGTGAGATGTGGAGTGTGTCGTTCAAAGATGTGGAGCCTGTTGTTGTGCAATACTGATCATTTGAAACATAATATGTAGCCCTGTGAATGTAAACTGTTGTTGTACTGTAAGATTGCAAACACACAGTAGCAATGCCACAGTTGTGGCTACTGAAAAACTGTCTCATCTCTATGTAGGTCCCTCTGGGTGACATCAAGGCAGCAGACATATGCTGGTGAGTGTGTTCTACATTTATTATTGTAAATAAAAAGTGCATGTCATAGTTAAGGTGTAGGCCATGTACACATGTAACACGCCTACCTATAATGCATGCTGTGCATGTTTGGTGTAAGAACACACACATCTCACTAATGTGATTAGCTGCCTTTAACACATGCAATACCCAGACCATCTCAAACAAATGTGGCTAGACTGTAGTGACCATTGGATAGGCACAGTTGATACTCAACATGCACATAACATACACATCTATGTCATACACAGAGCATTTTAACATGCTACACATAAATGATTCTCAAACCCTCTGTAAAGACACACTCCAGTATCCAAAATCTCATCCACACTGAGGGGTAGAGACCTATCATGGGGCATTTAAACACTCTGCAACACACTACACATTCATGTCAAGGAATGCTCCTTATTGGCCTCCTTACAAACTCACGTAACAACTGGTTGTGAAATGGTGAATGTAGCCAAGGTAGTACAGTTCCAGCACAGCATGATTAGTGCTAGTTTGGAAACCATTTGTAGCCTTTAGTGATCACATGATGCTTCATGATGATGGCCTATGGTACTATACCTCATCCAGTTATTTTAACCACAGTACTACACATAGCTTTCATTGCTATACACCTTAATGTTGCATGTGTGCACACATATGGACCTCTAAACAAAATGCATACCAATCACCATTTGCACAATTGACACATATATGTATTGTGATGCTATTGAGTGGCTAGGTCATATGACACACATTGGGTATGTGCAGTGTTTAAATATGCAGTTGTGTTTTAGCATGCCATGTCATGGATGAGACTGGCATGTCCACAATATGATCTACACTCACCATAAGTACCGTACATTGGGTATGTGGCCGAATGGTATTCCATCAATTATCCATGCACCACTGATGATGTTGTTTGAATACTCATCATGCATGTGCTAAAAATGTGCCCACAAATATTTGCTAAAGACACAGAGGCTGTAATCAGAATTGGATATCTATTTGACACACAGATACACATCCAGCAATGGTATGTACACCTGTGAGTTATGGTGCACAGTACATTACATGGTTATGAAAACCTGCACAGCAATGTTGTGTCCATATATGCATTGTGTTCCAGGGGGAGGCCTATCACCTAATAATAAACACATGCATCAAAGCCATGTATACTGTTAGTAACAAGGACTGTCTACACTTGCACTGCATGCTGTTGAGCAACACATGTCCTCCATGCTGATATGTGTGACATGACTGTTTTGCTTGTGATACTGTACCCCACCATCACCTGCTATTGTGTATGTTCTGAGATTGCTGGTGTTGTGTGTCTCTGCTTTAGGGAGAAGTGTATTTTTGTGTGTGTGCATATGCGCATGTGTGCATCTGTGCATGTGCGCATGTGCACATGTGTGCATGTGTGCATGTGCACATGTGTGCATGTGTGCATGTGGTCTGAAGTCATGTTTAGGTCTTAAAGTGTGTTTCCTGTTTTCCTCTCACAGGTGCTGAGGTGGGGCTGGTTCAGTACAGCAGGGAACCTGATGTCACTGAGACAGATAGTGATGATGAGGATAGGTGTGTTGAGGCACAGTCAAGTTTGCCAGGGTCTGTTGTTGGGCCACCAGTTGACAGTACACAAGTCTCCACCCCATCCATGCACACAGTCAAACTGCCTGTACATCCATCATCACCATTGCCCTTAGCAGAGGGACAGTGTATGGTTGGCACTGGCCAGGACAGTGTGCTATCTATGGCACATGTATCAGGACACAGCAGACATAGCCAGATGTCTGGAATGGTACCACATAGGCAGCTGCCCAGGGGTTCTCGTCAGAGCACTGCTGGTCATCATGCCCTTGGCAGATGTGCCACACCTCTTTCTACCACACGCATGTTCCAGGCTGTCATGGAGGCACAGACATGAATGGAGCGGTACACCAGACAGGGACTAAGGGCACAGAGGGCTCATAACACCTCTGTAAATGACAGTATCCATGACCCAGCAGGTGCCATACGTAACTACACTGAGGTCATTGACAGATGTTGGGGTGAGACATTGGATGTCTTCCACAATGTCATGTCCATGTGTCAGGACAGTGCGGGATGGTTGAGACATGGACATGGATGTATGCCAGAAACATCAGCTGCTGGAGGTCGCCGTGGATATCCAGCAAGTCACAGCTGCTCCCATAGTGCCAGTACTAGCCCCAGCAATGTTAGGGGGCTGTCCATAGACCGTCCTAGAAGACCACGTGAACGTGGCTCTGGCCATTCCCAGCAGGGACCTGGATCCAGTGGACATATGTCAACCTCTTTGGATAGTACCCAGTCTGGATTAGTACCGGCCAGTGTTAACACTCCATAGTTTCTATTGGTGGCCAGTATGCATTGTACTACACACATTTTGGAACTTGTGTACGCATGTGTGTGTATGACACAGTTTGACACTGTGCTGTGGGTGATGCTATTGTTGCTGTCATTGGTTTGCATTACTAAGGTTAACACTGTCCCAGCTGCATAATCCTTTAGTAATGCACACTGTTCACCAACACGGTTGCATGGACTGTGCTATCACAAACACAAGAAATTCTCACTTATACAGTAAAAGTGCATTAGTCTCATGGACCCTTGCCATAAACTAAATATATAATATAAGGTGTGAAGTTGTACCAAAAAAGAGGTACAGACCAAGAAGGGATAACCTCTATGGTCAGTATCATTGGGAAAATACAACCCCTCAATAAACATACAAGGCAAGCTTCAAAATACAAAATGGCAAGGATTTCAATGACAACACTAAAGCTTTCTTTAGTGTTGTTTATAATCTACAGGGGAAATCTCTGACCGGGTCACAGTTAATGTAAATGTTCACAAAGTACACTTATCTGACTGACATTACCAATTCCTTGTCAGACAGTTTGAATGCGGATTTCACCACACTGTCATTACAGAAGGGCCACATTTCCAGACCTGAAGAATGTAAAACCTGTTGATTCACAGACACTCTAGTTAAAACATCTCTTTAACAAAGTACACACCACAGTGGCAATGGTACTGGACAGTGTCCCTGGTTGTGTCATACACAAGCTCACATATGAAGTCACCACTCACCTAAACGCTCTGTCCAGATGCAGCCTCTATACAGGTTACATATTTGTGGAATGACGTATGGTAATGGTGTTTACAGTCCACAAGGGTTGAGCTACAACGTCTTCTTCTTCTTCCCCTTTCGGATGCTCCCATTAGGGGTCACCACAGTAGAGCAACTGTTTCCATTTCTTCCTGCCCTCTGCATCTTGCGCTGTCACACCATCCACCTGCATGTCCTCTCTTACCACAGCCATGAACCTCATCTTAGGCATTCTTCTTTTCCTGTTACCTGTCAGCTTCATCCTTAGAATCTATTTTACAATATACTCTGCATCCCTCCTCAGCACATGTACAAACCAACTTAATCCTGCCTATCTGGCTTGGTCTACTAACCTTCAAACCTGGCCTGACCCTTTAATAAACTTATTCTTAAACATGTCCACCCTCATTACACCTAGTGCAAATGTTAACATAAATTAAGGGTAGAACTACAACAGGTCCTGGGAACTCTCACCCTATAAGCCAGACAAATGTTATTTGAAAGGCTATGGAGCACAGCATTATGGAACTCATTAACAGAGACATTATGAACCTGCAAACACTGCACCATACCCACTTAGGTTCTCTAAAGGCCAGATCATGGCTCCTACACCTAGTAGACTTCAAGCCAGTTAACAATGCTATAGGTGAGGGAGGGGAGGTCAACACAGCCAAGCTATAGCTCACCAGCAATTCATACCCATCCCACATTCTGGTATTATACATAACCTCAACAGACTGACCATAAACAATTGTTAAATGATGGCTTGACAACTTACACACAGATGTAGTACACACAGTAACATTTGCAGCCTCCATGTACTATTCTATGCCAGTAACAAGTGGTATTCACCTGCACTCAGTCCTGGGACCACTCCTGTTTGGCATATAGCTTTCTTAGGTACAAGCAAACACAGTAGGGATATGTCTGCCCACGTTTGATGAAAATGCATACTGTGGGCTATACTTTATTCTCCAGATGACACACACATCCTCCAAAAGGATATCATAGAGACAGATATCTGGTGTCAAACTCATGCTGTAAAGCTATAAGCCAAAGAAAGCATAGTTATCCACTTTTAGAAAACAGAGTACCACATAGATAGTAGCCCCTAAAATGTGGAACAGGTACTAATGTATACATAGAGCCATGTGTTTAGTCATCTCTCCTTTGATAATCACATTACCAAAGGGTTTTGGAAATCCCTCTGTGGAGCACATAAGTAATAAAGGGTTTGCATGCAGATCCACAGAGGTTGTTGCACACCTATAATGATTAGTCATCTTTGCCAGACTTTGCTTGCTTTGGAACAGGTTTCAAATATACCTCAAGCATAAACCCTCACTCACACTCTTCAATAGAAACCGTGATGAGTGGATGTGAAACAGAAGACGTAGCCCAGGGATCACTGCAGTGGCTAAGCTTGTCACAAGCATACAGAAGTGACCTAAGGTCTGGAAATTGCCAGCACGCTCTGGCAAAGATAACAGATGCATTCATGGAGAAAGCAGAGTACCCACCTACGAAATAATTGAGGTCACATGTATGTATATGGATTTGCCCCACAGCTACCTTAGATGTGTAATGCACATACAGTTGTCATTGTGATATGTCATACACTAGAAAAATCAAAACCAACTCCACATTGATCAACTGTGTCACACACCTGGAGCACACACACAGTCAACAATGCGAGATTCAAACTCCTTCCTAACTACATTATGATACTACAGCAGTATGCATTTACACAACATGCTATACACATTACTAAGCTTTCACCTTTCCACAGGTATATTTGTAGGATGGTGACATCATCAGACTTGTCAAAGATGAGTATACCACTTTTAAGGAGTGTGAGTATTCTCCAAAAAGGTTGCTTCTCCCCCAGGGAAACACACAGATGGCAAGTGCAGGATTCAACCCCCTACCTAACTACATTATAATACAACAGCAGCACACATTTATACAACGCACTATACACATTACTGGGGTTTTATCTTTCCACAGGTATATTTGTAGGATGGTGACATCATCAGACTTGACAAAGATGAGTATACCACTTTTAAGGTGTGTGGGTAGTCTCCAAAAAGGATGCTCTTCACCAGGGAGACACACACACACAGTTGGCAAGTGCAGGATTCAAACCAATACCTAATTACATTATGATACTACAGCAGTATGCATTTACACAATGTACTATACACATTACTGGGATTTCACTTTTCCACAGGTATATTTGTAGGATGGTGACCTCATCAGACTTGTAAAATATGAGTATACCACTTTTAAGGGGTGGGAGTATTCCCCAGGGTGACACACACACAATTAATAAGTGCAGGATTCAAACCCCTACCTAATTACGTTATGATACGACAGCAGTACACATTTACACAATGCGCTATACACATTACTGGAGTTTCTTCTTTCCACAGGTATATTTGTAGGATGATGACATCATGAGACGACAAAGATGAGTATACCACTTTTAAGGGGTGTGAGTAGTCTCCAAAATGGTTGCTCTCTCCCCAGGGAGACACACACACACACACACACACACACACACACACACACACACACACACGCACACAGTTGGCAAGTGCAGTGTTCTTAATCCAAACTAAGTACATCTGTACACTTCAGCAAGAGATATGGAGTTACAGGGTGCAATACAGACATTACTTGCTGACAGTTTGCACAAAGGTTTTTTTCACATTTGCTAACCTCAGCAGGCTTATCATACTAGGTGTATTGTGAGTGTATTGTATGCATAGGCCATGGCCATATCATATATGGGTTGATGCACCACGTGCTGGCACACACAGGGTCAAAACAGTGGCTAAGCTCTGTCAACCCAGTACTGGACAATACAGTCAGGAGGAGTAGGGTCATACAACCACAACATCAACTGTCTCACATAGACCTACAATATAAGCACCAGCAAAGCACACACATAAATACACATTACAATACTCAGAGAATACAAATATTAATCTGAAAAAGAGAGAGTGTCCTCCTAAGCAGACAAGCAAGCAACATGAACCTCCAAGCACACACCATAAAACACATAATACACCAAAGCAGTGTGCCTCACAACAGGCCCTAAGGCAAAACAACATACCCAACATACTAGTAATAGGGGACTTCATAGTCAGGCACACAGATGTCCCACTCACTTGGCTGGACAAGGGGAAGGTTACTGTCAGTTGTCTGTCAGGTGCTATGATCTGCCACATAACACAAGCACTTATCACTCCAGAACAGGGACCTATATGACATGTTCTTTGTACATGTCAGTGTGAATGATCTGAGACATACCTCCCAGGACAACATGACAAGAGATATATATTAACTCTCTGATCATGTAGCCCAGGCTGGTATGACCCTGACCTTGGGTAGCATCGTACCTACACCCACATGATACTGCAATATAACAGAAAGACGATAAACTTCAACAATTGGCTGAGCTTCTGGTGTCATTCAAAAGGGATACATTCTCTGTCTCCCTTTGATGACATGATAGACGAGCCTTGTTGCTTCGCTACAGATGGTTTGCACCTGTCACCACTATGCTTCTGAATACTGGCCAAGGCTCTTGGTGTCCCCATATTACCTTTTTTAGGCAAGGCTCAAAGATTCATAGGTTCATAGGTAGGTACTAGGCTGTCGGCCCTGGGGCCTTTACAAGCCCAGCCAAAAGGGTACCCTGGATTTTGCCACCCAAGAAATTTATTTTCCTGTGCCACTGTTGAGCAGAGACACAGAAGTGATCCCCAGGGTGAATTTCCTATTTCCCATCCAATCAAGATTTTTCTTGAAGAGTGCTAATGAGGAGCTTTGTTTGATATAGATAGGTAGTTTATTCCGGAGTATGGGAAGTCTGTGGGACAGGAATCTATCCCTCTGGCATGTTCTGTTTATTGTGGTGACAAGGTTTAGGTCCCTAGAGTGTGTAGGTTCATAGGTTTATAGGTAGGCACTAGGCTATCTGCCCCAGGGCATTTATAAGCCTAGCCAGAATGTATTGGCTTTCGCCTCCCTTTTAAATTAGTTTCCTGGGCCTCTGTCTAGCAGGGCCACTGAAGTGTTCCCAGGGGAAAATTTACAATTTCCCATCCACTCGTCAAGATTCCTTTTGAAGATAGTCAGTGAGGAGCTCTGCCTAACATCAACTGGGATTCTATTCCAAAGCGAGGGAAGTCTCTGGGACAGGAATCTATCCGTCCAGCACATCCTGTTTATTGCTTTGCTAAGGTTGAATTCACTGGAGTGTGTGGCTCTAAGAGATTTGTTTTTCTTGAGGTGGAGCATGTCCATTAATTCCGGGTTGGACATGGCCTTATACGTCAGGAATAAATCACCTCTGAGCAGACAGTAAGCAACCGAGTAGAGCTGGAGTTTCTTTAGTCGAGCTGCATAGGGCATCTCTTTGAGGCCCATGATCCTCTTGGTGAGGTACTTCTGAGGCCTTACCAGCTGTTGCATGTGCCAATTAAGGTACATACCAAATGGGGCATTGTACTCTATTATGGACCTAATGAGTGATGAGTAGAGGGGCACAATTACCTCTCTTGATCTAGAGGTGAACCCTTTCGTGATTAGGTGGGCTACATAGAAGGAATTTCTAACCACTTTGGCAATGTGATTATCAAAGGAGAGGTTACTATCTACCTGGGTCCCCAGGTCCCTAATTACATTTTCCGTACCTAGTGGACTACCACCTATGTGGTAATTTGTGGGCACTTTATTTTTTCCAAAGGGGATGACTATGCATTTTTTGACATTCAGCTTGAGGCCATGGTTTTGACACTAGGTATCTGTCTCTGTAAGACTCTTCTGGAGGATGTCTGTGTCATCCACAGAGTCGATTATGGCCCCCAGTTTGCAGTCATCTGTGAACTTGGTCAGCCATAGTCCTCCCGTGCTTGCCTGTACCTCAGAGAAGTATATACTGAACAGGAGGGGTCCCAGGATCGAGACCTGTGGGATGCCACTTGTGACTGGTTTAGAGTTGGACGTTGCACCAGCAACTCTGACCATGTGTGTTCTATCCGTGAGCCAGTTGGCCACCCATCTCATGACATAGGAGTTAATGTTCATGCTGGTAAGCTTGTCAATGATGCCAGAGTGGGGAATGGTGTCGAAGGACTTAGTGAGGTCCAGGTAGGCTGTGTGGATTACCTTCCCTTCATCTATGGCCTTGGTAACTGTTTCAAAGAAGTCAACTAGGTTTAGGAGGCAGGATTTGCCTTTAACAAAGCCAAATTGGGTAGGGTCCAGTGTCTGGTGGTTCCCAATGTCTCTGTTTATGAGTTCCATGATAATTCGCTCCATAGTTTTGCAGACCAGGCTGGTCAAGCTTACAGGGTGATAGTTCCCAGGTTCTGTTGTGGCACCACCTTTGTGGAGCGGGATGACTGTTGCTGTACACCATTCTTTAGGTACATAGCCTGTGGTAAGGCTGAGTCTGAACAGTGAATTTAGGTGAGGGTTTAGTTCCTTTTAGAGCTCATGTAAGACGCAGCCTGGGACACCATCCGGTTCCATTGATGCTGTGTTCTTAGCTTTGGAGAGGGCTGTTTTTACCTGCATGTCCATGATGTCTGGGGCTCTGCATTCTTCTGGGATGGACACGGGCCCTTTTGTGGGTGAGGGGGTGATGATGTTTGCACTAAAATTGTCCGGCAGGATGTTGGCTATGTCAGTTGGTTCAGTGTATTTTTTGCCATTTTGCAGTAGCTCAAAGCATATCTGAGAGTTGCCACCTAAATGTTTGATATAGCTAAAGAAGGCTTTGTGGTTATCTTTAGATTCCTTGACAATTTTTCTTTAGAAACTGGCCTTGGATGATTTTATGAGCGATCGTAGTTTCTTGCTAATAATGATCAGTGATGCCTTTCCTTTTTGCAATTTTGCTCTATCATGTATTAGTTTCCTCCTTCTGTCGTATAGCTTATTTATGGCCAAGGACCACCAGACTGATTTCCTCTTTTTGGAGGAGTGAGTCATGGTTTTACTTGGGATGGCTCGATCCATGCATCCCTGTAGATGCTCATATAATGCACTTGTAAAGGATTCTGCGGATTGGATAGCATTATCCTGTAGCAAGGGGGCTTTGAAACTTTCCACTTCAGTCTTGAGAAGTGTGAAGTTTGCTTTTGAAAAGTTTTTCACAGTGGTTTCCTTGACTGGGGGTGGGGTCGCGATGTGGATGTCCAGTGTGATTACTTTATGATTTGATCTTACCAGTGAGGGGTTTACCTCTGGTGTGGAACACTGATCCCCCATGTTGGTGATGATCAGGTCCAGCATATTGTCACCTCTAGTGGGCATGGTGACCAGCTGTTCAAGGGCGTTTGAGTTTATAAACTCTAGGAAGCATTGGGCAAAGGAGTTTGTACTTGAGTAATTCTCCCAGTCAATGTTTGGGTAGTTGAAATCTCCTAATATCATGGTGTTTGGTAGGACCTTTATATTTTCCAGTGTTCTCAGGAATGCTGAGTGATGTTCCTGAGACAAGGTAGGTGATCTGTAGCAGGCTACGATCTGATGAGCAGCTTTTCCCACTGCTAGTTGCACTTGGATGGTCTCCGAGGCCTCGTGCTGTGCCACTAATCTGGAGGTGTGGGTATCCTTTATGAAAATGGATACACCCCTCCTTTTGTATTTCGGTCCGGGTTTTGGGGCCGAAGTTTGGAGAGATTGGAATTTCTTTACATGGAGCATGTCCAGCAGTTCTGTGTTTGACATAGCTTTGTATGTTAGGCAGAGATCACCTCTGAATAGGCGATATGCGACAGAGTAAAGCTGGAGTGTTTTGAGACGGTCTGTGTAGGGCATATATTTGAGGCCGCTAATCCTCTTTGTGAGGTATTTCTGTGGGCTTTCCAGTTGTTGTAGATGTCCTGTGAGGTACATACCAAAAGGGGCGTTGTACTCTATAATGGATCTAATGACTGATGAGTAGAGGGGAACAATGACCTCTTTTTTTCTGCATGAGAAACCTTTTGTGATGAGGTGTGCCACGTAGAAGGATTTCCTGACTACTGTGGCAATGTGATTATCAAAGGAGAGTTTACTGATCACCTGTGTCCCAAGGTCTCTTATCACACTTTCAGTGTTAAGTATACTACTGCCTATGTTGTAGTTCATGGGTACAGAGTTTTTACCAAAGGAGGATGACAATGCACTTTTTGGCACTGAGCTTGAGGCCATGGCTTTGACACCAGGCATCTGTGTCAGTGAGGCCCTTTTGTAGGATGTCCACATCGTTAGTAGTTTCAGTTATGGCTCCTAGTTTGCAGTCATCTGGGATCTTCATTAGCCAAAGACCTTCTGTGTTAGCTTGTACTTCAGGGAAGTAGATACCAAACAGGTCAGGACACAGGGACTGAACCCTGTGGTACTCCACTTGTCACTGGTCTGAAGTCAGACTTGGAGTCTGCTACTTTCACAGTGTGGGTTCTGTCAGTGAGCCAGTTGGCAACCCATCTTGTGACATAGGGATTTATACCTAGTTTAGTGAGTTTATCTATAATTCCAGAGTGGGGGATGGTGTCGAAAGCCTTGGCAAGATCGAGATAGGCTGTGTGAACCACCTTATCCTTGTCTACGGCTTTGGTGACTGCTTCGAAGAAGTCTATCAGATTTAGGAGACATGATCTGCCTTTACAAACCCAAAGTGATTGTGGTCCAGAGTTTGGAGATTACCAATGTCTTTGTTTATAAGTTCCATGATTATACGTTCCATGGCCTTGCAGACCAGGCTCATCAGGCTAATGGGGCGCTAGTTCCCGGGGTCCATGGTGGCTCCCCAATTATGTAGTGGGATAACCATCGCTGTGCACCATTCAGCAGGGACAAAGCCTGATGTGAGGCTATGATTGAACATGGTACTTAGGTGTGGTGCCAGTTTGTTCTGTAGTTCATGTAGAATGCAGCCTGTGATGTTATCTGGTCCCATGGATGCTGAGTCCCTGGCTTTGGAGAGTGGTTTTTACCTGTGCAGCCGTGATGACAGCAACTTTGCATTCTTCCTGTACAGAGATGGGCTCTTTGATGGGTGAGAGGGGGGGGTAAAGTTAGCACTGATCCTATCTGCCAGGATGTTGGCAATATCAGTTGGGTCTGTATATTTACTGCCATTATGCTGTAACTCAGAGCAGATCTGAGTGTTGCCATTGTGATTCTTGACATAGCTATAGAATGCTTTGTGGTTGCCTTACAATCAGTGGCAATTTTGTTTTCACAACTAGCTTTGGAGGATTTTATCAGGGATCGCATTTTCTTACTGAGGCTGACCAGGGAGCGCCTTCACTCATGGGTTTTACCCTCTTTTGCAAGAGTTTCTTCCTTCTGTTGTGTAGTTTGTTTATGGCAGGGGACCACCAGATTGGCTTCCTTTTCTTGGAAGATAGTGTCTTGGTTCTGTTTGGGATAGCATGATCTATGCACTCATGTAAGTGCTTATAAAGTGCAATTGTGTAGGATTCAGTAGTCATAGCTGTATTGTCCATCTGCATGGGTGTCCTGAAGTTCACCACTTCTGTCTTAAGAAGCATGAAGTTGGCTTTGGAGAAATTTTTTAACATGGTTTCCTTAATGGCGGGTGGGGACAGAATGTGGATATGTAGGGTAATTAGCTTATGGACAGATCAGACCACTGAGGCATTGACTTCAGGTGTAGAACACTGGTCACTCAGGACAAACCAAACCCCGTAACCAACACAAATAACCACAAAGTGAGCTAAATGCTAATCACTGCCAAAAGTCTCAGCCTCCAGATGCACACATTCTAGGCACTTCTCAGTATGGAGAATATTGATATCTGTGCAATAACAGAAACCTAGTTCAAGGCTTCAGAGAGCACACCAGCACTACCAGGATACTACTCATTCCATACCTTTCAGCATCAGAACCTGGATCATAGCACATAGGGTGGGGATGTATCCATATTCATCAAGGATACCTACACCTCTCTCTACATGCTCTCTACAGGATATATACCCATAGAATGCTGCACAGCAACATTCTTCCCACTTCACAGGGGTGGGGCCACAAAAGAGTCTTGGCATTCACGCTCTATGAACCTGATGAGTCTGATCTGCAAAGCAATGGAGCCAACCATAATGGAAGTCAACAATAAAGACATTGGGAACCTTCACACAGTTGAGCACACGCAGTCTGGCTTTGTCAAATGCAGATCACGCCTCCTGAACTGGGTGGATTTCTTTGAGACAGTTACCAAGGCTACAGATGATTGAAATGAGCTCCACACAGCCTACCTATACCTTGCTAAGGCCTTTAACACCATTCCTCAGTCAGGTATCATAGATGAACTCACCAAACTGGGCATGAATCCATACATCACAAGATGGATTGCAAACTGGCTCACAGATAGATCCCACAAATTAAGAGTTGCTGGCTACATGTCAGACTCTACACCGGTAACAACTGGTGTCCCCCAGGGTTAAGTCCTTGGGTCCCTCCTGTTTGATATAGACTTCTCAAATGTACATGCCAACATAGGAGGGTTGTGGTTGACTAAGTTTGCTGGGAACTGTAAAGTGTTTGCCATAATAAATTCCCCGGATGACACAAATATTCTCCAGAAGGGACTCTATGAGACAGATGTGTGGTGTCAGAATCATGGCCTCAAGCTCAATGTGGAAGAATGCATAGTAATCCCCTTTGGTGAAAACAAAGTACCCACAAACTACTACTACACAGGTGTTACCCCCTTAAAACTGACAAGGTAATAAGGGATCTGGGGACACAAGTAGATAGTCATCTTTCCTTTGACAACCATGTTGCCAAAGTGATTGGGAAATCCTATGTGGCCCACCTAATCAACAAAGGGTTTGCATCAGGTTCAAAAGAAGTAGTGGTGGCCCTCTACTCTTAAGTCATCAGACCCATCATTGAGTACAATGCACCATTTTGGATGTACTCAACTAAGCATATCCAGCAGCTGGAGAGACCACAGAGGTACCTCACCAAGAGAATTACTGGCCTCAAACAGTTGTGTTATGCAACACAACTGGTAAAACTAAATCTGTTCTCCATTACATAACTGTTAAACATGCTCCATCTACAGATAACAAAACTGAGTCACACTACACACTCCAGGATATGAACCTAATCACAACAGTGAATACAACATGCTGGTGGGATAGAGTACTATCCCAGACACTTGCCTTACTGTGGAACAGAGTCCCAATGTACACCGGACAGAGCCCCTCGCTAACACTCTTCAATAAGAACCTTGATGAGTGGATGGGAAACAGACAATTCACGCCAGGAATCACATCAGCAGCCCTACTAGAAAAGGGCTTAGGGTACTAAATATTAGAACTAGGGCTTGGGAGACTATCCGATGGGGTGGTGAAAGCTGCACAACTTGCCTAGGCTAATATATGCCTTCGTGAAGATAGTCTGCTACATACTTATGAATCTATGTGACAGGTACATGTCAACAGATAGTAGATGTGTACTTCATTGTACAGTCATGTTATACAGCAGGCACATGGACCACATACACTGTAATGCTTACAGATACTGGTGGCTGTTATGTACAGTGGGTGAGATGTATACCTCATGTCTTTTGTGCCATTGGGATGTGTGCTGGGTGGGACAGTCCTGGATGGCTCCCTGTCATGGTGCCCATCCATCTTTGGCTTATTATACTGTGTTCCCCCTACATATATATATATATATATATATATATATATATATATATATATATATATATATATATATATATATATATATAGGTACATAGGTAGGTAATAGGCTATCTGCCTGAAGGCATATATTAGTATGGCCAGAGTGTGCAGCTATCACCACACATGGGGTTAGTTCCCTAGGCCTCTGTGTAGTAGAGCTGATGAAGTGATCCATGCTGTGACAGTTCAGTTTCACATACATTCATCAAGGCTCCTCTGGAAGAGTGTCAGTGATGGACTCAGCTTGATGTAGGTTGGGAGCCTGTTCCAAATCAAGGGAAGACTGTGAGTTAGTATTGTATCCCTCCAACATGTTCTATTTATTGTTGTGATGATGATATCCCTAGAGCATGTGGCACAGTGAGCTTGGGTTTACTTCATATAGCGCATGTACATCAGTTCTGCATTGGACATGGACCTGTCTGTTGGGCAGAGATCGCCTGAGTAGACAGTATGCAACAGAGTACAGATTGAGTTAAATTCAGTCTTGTTGCATGGGGCAACTGTTTGAGGCCAATAATCCTCCTGTTGAGGTACTTCAGTGGTCTTTCCAGCTGCTGAAGGTGCCTAGTCAGATTCATCGCAAGTGTGCCATGATACTCTCTGATGGGTCTGATGACTGATGAGCAGAGGGAACCTCCTTTGACCTACATGCAAAGACCTTGGCAATTTGTGGGAACACATAGCATGTTTTTTTAACCACTTTGTGAATGTGTTTCTGGAAGTAGAGATGACTATCCACATGTGTCCATAGATCCCTTATTATTACCTCCATATTTATGGTGTTGGCACCTATGTGGTATTTGTATGACTGTAGCTCGAGGCCATCATTTTGACACCACATCTGTCTGACTGAGACCCTTTTTAAGGATGCTTCTGTTGTCCCAAACATCGATTATGACAACCTTTTTGCAGTCATCCACAAACTTTGTTAAACATAGCCCTCCTGTGTTTGACTGTATTTCTGAAAAGTATACACCAGACAGGAGGGGGTCCCAGGACTGAGCCATGGGGGACAGCAATTGTTACTAGCTTGAACAGAAGACAACAATTCTTACCTTGTGGGATCTAATTGTGCCCCAGTTGGCAATCCATCAGATGACATACGTGTTTATGCACAGGTTGTTGATTTTGTGGCTACATGTGTGTGGGATGTTGGAAAAGGCCTTTTCAAGGTCTTTGTAGGCCGTATGGAGCTCATTTCATTGATGTATGTCCTGGGTGACTGCCTTGAAAACTGTCTAGCAGGTTTAGGAACCATGATCTGCCCCTGACCAAACCAAAATGGGTAGGGTTGGGTGTTTGTAGGCTCCCAATAGCTCTGTTTATGAGTTCCATAATGATGGACTCCATGGCCTTGCAGATTAGGCTTATTAGGCTTATAAGACAATAGTTCCCATGGTCTGTTGTGCACCAACACTTGTGGAGTGTGCCAAATGTTGCTGTAACCCATTCAACAGTTTCATATCCTGTACAGAGGGTGAGTCTCAACAGACTGTTCAGGTGCAGGGTCTGTTTGTTTTGGAGTTCACATATGGCACAGCCAGGGAAACCATGTCACCCCATAGACGCCTTTTTTAGGTTTGAATAGAGCTGTTTAACCATTGTATATGTGATTTCTGGGTTTTCACAATTTCCAGGTATGGTAATGGGCCCTTTTGTCAGTGAGAGGTGGGTAAATATGTATGAACCTGCCTGACAAGATGTTGGCAATGTCAGTCATGTACATGTATTCATTTACACTTTGCACTGACTCAGAACATATATGAGTTTACACTGATATTTATGACATAGCGAAAGAAAGCTTCATGGTTCTCTATGGACTCTTTGACAATATTTTTGCCAGAACATGGCTTGGATAATGTTAGGAGTGTTCATTGTTTCTTGATGATACTGATCAGAGATTTATTGATCTTGTTTGGATTTTCACTTTCTTTGAACAATTTAACTCTGATGATGCCTGACTTCCTTTCAGGTGAAAGCACTTAGTGGTTTACGCTATTAATGTATTTTATCTTATTTTATTTTTTCATCTGAATTAAACGTTTTTAAACTTGTCCATATTAGCGCTGGAGTTTTTTTAACTGGCCATCACTTGGAGCTGCATTAGAATACTTGTAGTACATAGTTTGATTATGACAGGGGTCCAATATATTATATGGGTCTGTTTTCATATCACTGTGTGCACAAGGCAGGATTGGTGAATAGTGACAAGTGTCTGGAGTAAGAACTGCAACTGCCAGATATGTGTGGCCCACTGCTGTACTCAGACATGGCCTGTGTGTGAGCATGCCCAGTATGACCTTTCAGTATGTTGCTGACTGAAATTTGCTAAATTTGTTTAAGTGTGTGAGCATGCCCACTATGGGCATATACACTATATGTGTGTGAAAAATCAAGTTGGTCTTTACTTCAGGCCTCACCTTTGTGTTGTACATGGACAGGAAGCACACTGTGCCTGCAGGGCTTCCATGAGTCAATTTGCAGAGACTTATCAACATTTCTACATACAGGGGGGGCAGCTATTATTTGTACATTTCTACCAGGGGTGGGCACACCTGATTGTTACTGTGGGTGTACATAGGATGAGGGGTACATCTGACACTTATACACATTTACTAGGCCTGCACTTCTATGTCAGATACTCCATTTCAATCTGTACTGTTGCCTATCATACTGGCTTGAGGCATACCACTGTACTACAATCCTTAGCTTCCAATTACATGCATATTAGTTTGTGACTTCATAGCCTACTCAACTCACATCTCACTGCCTGGCCTGCTGTTATCTGTCTGCATAGGCCTGGGGGGAAGTTACTCTTATGCCTCTTCAGAGGGCATGATACAGCATTTGTTTGTGTTTGTGTTTGTCTACATTTGTCCTGCTGGCTGTGACTGTTAGGTATGTGACCCCCACAACTGGTATGTGTGAGTGACTTAAGTTGTGTCCCTGCCAGTGAAATGCTGTCATGGCTTTGTGGTTCAGTACTGTGACTATAGTGCACAGCATCCTGAGTTCGAGCCCTGTCACTGCTTTTTATTTTCCTGCTGGGCAGACCTGACTGGTTAAGGAACAGTAAAGCAGGTGAGAGTGAGTTTACCTGACTTTGCTCGACTTTGCCCTACTTTGCCCAACATTGCCCAATGTTGCTCGACGTTGCGCTGGTTAGCGCAGTGCACAGCTACGCACAATTATATGTAAATATGCTCAATACTGGTAAAATGTGCTTAGTAGTGCTTTATATTGCTTACAATAGGGCACTCATGCCTCAGGTGGTGCTGCATTGCTGCCTAGTCAGATGCACATAGTACACACCCTATACATGTTTGAAAACAGGTAGTGTCAAGTTAGGCATCCCTTTTACTGTATGTGTGAGTCAGAGAAAGGTGTCATTTCCAGGGTTCCTACTGAGTCAGTGTATGTGCTATGCGTTGCCTCTTTGCCAAAGCCAGGGCATACTGGGCATGCCTCCTTCTGCCTACTGGTGCAGGCTCAGGTTGTTCCTCCTCTGAGTCACGCTGTGCCTGTGCAGGCCTTGGCAATGGTGGGGGGCTGTTTGGCCCTGCCCCATGCTGTTCCTGCTGCAGCTGTTTCCGCAGGATCATATTGTGTAGCATGGCACATACCATGACAATTTGGGTACATGTAGTTGGTGAGTACTGCAAGGCTCCACCAGATGTGTCCAGGCACCGGAACCGTGACTTGAGCATCCCAAACACATGCTCAATTATGTTTCTTGTTTGTGAGTGTGCCCCATTATGGAGTTCTTGTTCGGATGTGTGTGCTTTTCTGATGGGTGTCATCAGCCACGGCTCCAGTGTGTATCCAGCATCCCCCACTAGGTGACCATCAGGGATGTCCCCATTGGCAAATCTCTGGTACAGCTACGTCAGATGCCAGATGTGGGGATCGTGATAGCTTTCAGGGCAGCCAACACACACATTCATTATTATGCCCTGGGCATCGCACACAACCTGGAAGTTGATGGAGGGGAAGCCCTTGCGGTTGATGTAGACCCTACCCCGCTCACTGGGTGGTGCTTTGATGTGTATGTGCTTGCAGTCTACTACACCCACTACCTCAGGGTATTCTGCTATTTGGTGGAAAAGACGCATATTGCTGGCCAATGCCTCACGGGAGTTGGGGAAATATATGGGGTAAGTTGGTCTCTGGAAGGTACCTGTAGCTAGTATTCTTAGGCCAACACATACCTTGGTATCCACTGGGATGGGTTCCCCTCTGTTGGTTCTGTGTGTGAGACATGGCTGACATAGCTCAACAATTTGCTGCAGGAGGTCTCTGTCCACCCTATAGTGCTCCACTATCTCCAGCTCATGTAGCCCCTGGTAGGTTACCCTGGGTCTGTACACTCTTCTCCATCTCCTCACTGTGGATTGCTCAGCAGTATTCACAACATCACTACCCTCAGTACCTTAAACATGTTGGTTTATGATAGCAAGAGCAGCCCCTAACATTTTGTCTGACTTACCCGTTTTAAGATTTCCCTGTTTGTATACTGCAGTGTTGCAGAGTTCTTGGGAAAAAACAGGGGAGAATGCTCTTTGCAGAGTTTAAAGTGCTGGGCTGGGCTAGTCTGCTGCCTGTGTAATTGGCTGATTCTGATATATTTCACCTGGCAGCTCTGCTAGTTCTCCTTGGTTAACTTCCTACTACTTCTTTTCCTTCCTTTTCCCTTTCTGTTTCCGCCCGGGGCATCGCCGCGCAAATACGCGCACACGCTGTGTGCATGTTTGCAAGAAATTTCAGATATTTTCACAGTGTGCACCTTTGGTTTCTGGTTTTCACCTGCATGGCAGGATAAGCTTTTTAGTGAAAATGGCTATTTTTGGCTATTTCTAAATTATTTTCTTATTTTTAAAGCACCGCACATTTGAACAGTGCTGCGCTATGCTTGAACATCAGAGACTGGGGAAAAAAGAAGTTCAATTTTAATAATTTTAAACATTTATAAATGCCAATGGCCTTATATTTGGCCATTGGCATGCTTCCTCAACTGTATGCATCTTTTATTTGGAGCTGTCATAGCTAAATTTATCTATTTGCAGAACGGTACTCCGTTACCAACGGAGTATATTTCTGCAGATAACACTAATCTTCCACGAACAGGTTAGTGTTTCCTAGATTGCAAATTTACCTCATTTGCATAGCTTTCAGCAGCAAATGAGGTAATTTGCATACCATGACACCGTCCATGCAAGAGTAGCTTTAGAAGCTCTCGTGCACGCCCCTGCCGGCTGTTCCTGGATATTGCCTGTTTGACGTCTTACTCTACTCTACAACTCAGTGCAAGCTTTCATAAATCCGGCCCTTTATTTTATTTATTTAACATTTGTTTACCAGGAAAGTCTGACTGGGACAGAGCCCATTTTCAGCAGTGGCCGAGGGAGAAACACTCTAGAGACTAAACAAAGAGGGCACCCCAGCTGAAAATTGAACCAGAGAACCTCTTGCTGTGAGGCAACAATGCTAACTGCAGCTCTACTGCATCACCCTTAGTAAATGTAAACAGGCTATTATTTTTTCTTTTTTTCTCCTGTATATCAGTGCCTTTTTTATAAACCGAGGTAAAAAAATCCACTGCACTGACCTGATGAATACATTTTGAAGAATTATGTCAATAAATAAGTTGTAAATAGCATAATTAATTGCAAATGTAGAATCACTTATTTCCTTGTCATAGAAGTGGACTAGGAATTCAGATATCACCTTTGAGACAAGGATGAATCTCTAAATTCATCTAACTCATTTGTAGAACAAGTGTTATTACCATTAATAAATATATGGCTCAGTCATGGAAAGGTTGGAGTTTTTCTAAATGCCATCTACCAGTGGTTTAGATAAGCTTCAGGCATAAAATATTCTTTGACTATGTTTTACAAGATATTGCTGGAATGGAACATTGTTGTGTGACATTTAGCAAACAATTAGCAAACAACTTTTAACTAGCTTAGCAAAATCTTGTCCTTATCATTGACTTTCTGAAAGAGAGCATAACTGTTGGCTTACTTCCTGCGCCTGGTGTTTGGAGTCTGGCAACTAGTAACCTTGATGTCTACCAATGAACAGACACTGTATCTACATGATTAAGATGATGTAAGGTGGCAGCTACATTATGACATCACATCCAAAGCAATTAACCTACAGAGGTATATACCATGAAACTGTAGTACTTGTGTGGTGTGGAGTTAGCGTAGGTATTTAGCAGTAGTGGATGGCAAGATTAACCCCTAGTGATCTGAATTATATTGCACAGGGTGGGGAGACAAGAGTTGTCTAGTTTGAAGTTGCCTAGTCTTTTTAGATAAAACCCATCACACAAAATAAATACAATATGAAGACAATGAATCCCCTCTCCTAATGCTAGTGTAAAGATAAATATTTTGAGAACTGGTTCATAGACTAGACGGGTCTATTGTGTAAATGTTAATAACAGGTAAAGGCTAATTAGCAGAAACAGTAAGGTGTCACTAGCTGTATAACTCAAGTAACCCGTTTTTATTCTGAGCAAAAATCTACCAAAGGAACACATTTCATGATGACCTTGTCCAGTGTAATATGCCTGTGTGTAAAATGTATGCACGCATCCTATTCATTCATATCACTTCCAGTTTAGCATATTTATTGGATGAATGAATATGCATGTATTTGGTACAAATGAAGCATTCTTTCTAATAAGTTTTTGAAAACACACAAGTCAAACTGTACTGACTTGTGTCTCAGAGATAATGACAGGTTGTGAGAGTTTAAAACTTAAATGTCATATTTTGTAAGATTGTTACTGCATGTGAACTATGCAGATGTACAAAGATGCATACATACACGCACACACACACACACACACACACACACACACACACACACACACACACACACACACACACACACAGACGCACACACACAAATACACACACAGATAACAAGCAAAAGTGACATTATTAGTGCATCACCATTATATTGACATAAATACAAACTGTACAAATCACTTTGAAATAATGTTCTGTAATTAATAATAATTATAATTATTATTATTACTGGAATACAGGCTTCATTTCAATCAACAGCTTTGCAAAATTATTAAATTATAATAGAAGTCATTGCTGTGGCAGTAAACAGGGATAAAAGTTAAATTTTCCCAAAATACATACTCTCCAGATGTTATCTTTTTCATATAAAGCTTCTAATGTGACTAATTACTTCAACATAATAATGTAATGTTACTTTCAGTGTTATCTCCTTTTAATTGACATGTATTATTGCAAATGTCCATTTAAACATTTTCATACTTAACAATTTTGTACTGTATCTAGCATGATTTGTAGCAGAAGAAAGTCTATAGGCTTACCCTATTAACAGCTAAATAAATAAAATTGTATTATTTGTGTGCATGTTGCAAGCAAAACAATTCTGATTCAGTAAGAGTGGTGATGAACTTGAAACATGTGTTGTTACTGCAAGTCAGAGGTCTCAGTTTCAGTGATCAGAGTATTGTAAGCAGAGTACAGCGCCTGTCACAGATGAGTTAGATGACCTCAGGAAACCCAGTGGGAGACTACCATATTCAATTCATCTTTGATACACTTGAGTGCTTGACTTGACATATGAGATCCCTGCTTGCTTCCTTCTCAGCAGAGCTGTCACCTGATGTAGTATGAATGCCAGAAAGTAAGTGTGGACACTCACTGAAGCGTTGTTGATTGTTTAAAATTCCCTGTGTGTGTTCTTAGCTACATCAGCTTACAGAATTAGACAATGAACAACACTTGATACCCACACGTAACCTATTTTCCTTTAAACAGAATACAACGGATGAAATATGTAAATGGTCAGGTTACATTGTAATCTTTTTAACAAACACTAATGTTCATTGCACCATGCAGCAAGCCGTAAAAGATATAGGGATGAGGAAAATCATAACTTTTTTCTATTTTCTCTGAAGAGTATTGGATGAATCCTTCTATCGCATCTTGTAATACATCAAATCTATGAGTAAATGCAACAGATCATTATAAATTCAGCTTTAGGCAAATAATAGAAATGCTGAGGATGCTGTGGACCTTTGCATTGAAACATATTATTTCTGAGCTCACTGTGAATATTAACAGAATTTAAAAAAAAACACTACTGATACACTAATTAAATTATTCTTTGTAAACTTTTTTGTCTACAGAAATGATTACTTGCTTGTGTTGTTTATGTCATATCAGTATATTTCTAAATTATGTCATATCAAAGATGACTTTGCAGATATGAGTTTTGTGGATACAGCTCTTCTTCTACCTAGATTGAAGAAACATAAATGCAAAGAAAATATGTGCATTGCACCAGAAGAACATTAATATATGTTTAAATGTTTGTTATGAAGTTTAGCAAACATGTTTTCTTTACTCCATCCTAATGATACATTTTGGAGAGAAAAAAAATCTGTGATAAATTATATGGCTCAAATTTGAATTATGTGATAAGTACAGGTTTCAAAAAACTAGCTTTAATGTATCATATCATGATGGAAGACTGTATTTATTATTTTATTTGACATTTGTTTACCATACAATTCTGGCTGGGAGAGAGCACATTTTCAAAAGTGGCATAGGAGAAAAGCTCTAAACTAGAAAAAGATATTAAATACATTTGTAGAAAGTACATTGAAGGTATAACATTTCAATTTAAATTAGATCAAAATAGTATGATCATAATGAAAATTCTATGAGATGTATCACTATGTATATTTTCTTAAAACACTGATTTCATGGTTGGAGTTGAAAATCACCATTCTAACTGTTGTTTCACAATAATAGTCATAATCAGATCTGTCAAATGACCATATTTTGGAGGAATATTTCTGTTTTTAGGCCTGTTTTACCCCTACACGTGATGTACCTATTTTTGATTTGTGCCCCTATTTTCAGACTTGATTTACCCCTTCACACAATTTTCTGAAACTCACTCATCACATGTGAATTTTAAAGGCGTGTAGTACACAGAAAACCACACTACATGACCAACACACTAGTGGCACCAATAATTTAAAGAAAAGGGACAAACATCTTTCTGAAACAAATAATAAATGACCTCGTGTGGTAGAATTTTGCAGCACAGTTCATTAAAATCTATAGATTTTACACTGTCTCTTTTGAGAATGTGTTTACATTTTTTCATCATTTTTGTTACTCTGTTTTTAAAATGTGTTTCTGAATAGTATCCTATATACCTACTGAAATCAGAAAGAGTTATATGTTACCTGGCAATCAAATTTTATGCCAATTAGTTCAGATGTTTGGCTGGCAATATCTAATCTCAAAGGCCTTTGAACCTATTTTCAATGTTTGCAGAGTTGAGAGGCATGATCATAATTGTTCCACAGAATGATTCTGTAGTCAAAATTAAAAAAATGCTCTCAAGATTAAGTGTAAATTGATAGTATCCCTGACCATGAGATGGGTTCTAATGGAAGATATATAGTTTTTTCAAATATGATTTTTATTGATTTTTCCAAGTTTTATAATGAAAATAAACCAGTGTTGTACATATTAGGTAATAACAGGGAGATATTTGTAATAATGAGGATACAATTTGAAAATGAGGAAGTTGCAAACAAAAGCTTTTGTGTAGTAAACTATGGCTTAATGACCATGACAACCAGAGTTGTTTTATATTTTTTATTCCGATAAACAATCTTTTACGTGGGAATTGAATCACATAACGTCACTGTCAGTGCTCATGAAAATAGTTTCCTTGGACATCACATTGAAAATATGGGTGCATGTGTGCGCGCGTGTGTGTGCGCGCACATGTGTGTGTGTGTGTGTGTGTGTGTGTGTGTGTGTGTGTGTGTGTGTGTGTGTGTGTGTGTGTGTGTGTGCGTGTGTGTGTGTGTGTGTGTGTGTGTGTGTGTGTGTGTGTGTGTGTGTGTGTGTGTGTGTGTGTGTGTGTGTGTGTGTGTGTGTGTGTGTGTGTGTGTTTGTGTGTGTATGCATGTGTATCCCTGTATCTGTGTGTTGTGTGGCAATTGTAGTTTCCAATCCCAGTGAGTTCAGATGCTGGGAAGCTAGCACTAGATTTTTGCAACCACAGTGTCATGTGCTGTTCATTCAGGGCTTGTGGAGAAGGTTGGACTAATTCTAATGCATTTAATTTACTCAACAAAGGACATTTTCAATATTGACCTTGACTACAAGAGAAAAAGTAAATGCATTAAGTATGGAAGTCAATAACCACATGTTTGCAGATTGAAGGAATCTGTTATACCTGGGTAGTGTCTAAGTTGACAAAATAAAAAATAAAAATAAAAAAAAGAAGATGAAGAAGACTTCAGCTAAACAGTAACTGGTGATCAAAACTGGATCTTAGACCCTAGAGTTGTGAGAAAAAGAAGTAGCAACTTTAAGCATCAAACCCACTTGCAATGATGTATGTAATGGATGAGTTGTGTTTGTCTCCCTATTTTGATATATTATCAGAATGCACCTTTATTTAGTGTTCTGCATTTTAAGTGAGATTGGATGGACTGAACCTGTGCCAGTATATGTGTTTCTGTAAGATTCCAAGGATGATCAGAGCCTTCCTTAGAGAATTTTATCTGTAAAATGGTTGACTATTTACTGCTTACTTTTTAAAATGTGTAATATTATTTTGTATTTTGTCAATCCTGCCTGGTTTAACTTTGGACTCTTTTCAGTTTAATTTTAAAATACCTGATGTCAGTTTATATGATATAATCTGTATATATGTATATGATATAATCCCTATACACATTTTATTTACAGGACTATGAGCCTAAAAGTATTTTAAACGTTATTGTTTTAATATTTAATTTCTTATCCACATATTTTATTAGGTGAGTTTATGTTTTGAGACACACTTTGAACGATACCCTTTTCTGTTCAGCTCTCTCCATATTTTTTTTTACCAAAGTTACTTAAAAAGAAGTAATTCTGCTAGGATTTCCTTTCCTCTGGATACTACTTATTTAGACATTTTCTTTTACCTTTTGTCTAAGTTTAGCTCTGATCCCCTTGTGACATGTACTTTTTTAAGCAAAACATTACTTTTAAAATGTAATAGACCAGTTTGGATCTCATAGAATTTTCTGAAGGGTAAATATAGCTTGGGTGCAGGAGGTTGAGCATTTACAAGCTCCCTCTTCCTAATAAGGACATAGGCATCAGGCTAAGGAAAATTTACAATCCTCCATCCACTGATCCATGTTGTACTTGAGTAAGTGTAGGGAAGAATCTTACTTCACATGAATGAGAATCTATTTGCAGACAAGGGGCAGTGTCTGAGACACATACCTATCACTTCAACCTGTCTTATTTATGTTGCAGGTGAGGTTGAGGCCCCTATATTGAGTGTTCTTGATGCCGTTTATTTTGTGAACGTCCAACAGGTCCATTAAGGCTGCATCAGAAGATGCTTTGTTGGCCAGGCATAGATCGCCTCTTAGCAGTCGGTAGGAGAACAATGAAAAGTATAAAGCTTTGAGGTGGTCCACATAGACACATTGACTTTACCGTGTATTCTTTTTGTGAGGAATTTCTGTGGATGCTCCTGCATATGTCTGGTCAGGTACATACTGAAGAGGGCATTGTGCTCAATGATTGGTCTAATGAGGATTGAGTATAATTGAACAGTGATATCTTTAGACTAGAATGCCATACCCTTGCTTATAAGTTGCACAACATAGAATGATTTCCTAACAACATTAGACGCATGGTGGTCAAAGACCAAGTCACTGTCTACCTGTGTTCTGAAATCCCTGACCACTGGGTCTGCCCTTATGCATGTATAATCACTGTAGTAATATGCAAGGATGACCATCTTTACTACATTTAAAAAATGCAAAATGAAAAATCACCTGTTCTCTCTAAGTGTTGCTTTCTAAACTGTTAACATTAAAATTTGCCTTTCTGTAGGGGGATCTAGCAATACTTTCTTTTGCTTTGCATTGGACTCGAGGTTTCCTTTTTGCTGTGCTGTTACATTAAGAGGATCATAAGATATCATCCATCTTCTGTCAGACGTTGTTTGTCTAGTCTTTCTGAATTGGGAAACACTCCAGAAGAGCTCAGAGTGTAGTTGTTTATTGGCCAGAAGGCTCAGGAGTTAGGTTTAATTTCTTTTCTGCTGCTATAACTTAGGTGCGCTTGTGTGGAGCTGCTCATTGAGCAGAGGCAGATGGCAGTACATTGTACAGGACAAATGCTTAACAGTAAAGTTTACCAATATAACTAGTTTTAGGGCTGTAACCTGTAACTTACTGAGGCCTTGAGTGGAGTTAAGCTTAGAGCAGCTAACCTGTACAACTATGAGCACTAATACCATAACTTAGCATTATCTAACTCTAGTCCCTAACCCTAGAGACCACCCTAGGAGACCTCTGTATTACCCAGTCCTCAAACCATAATAGCCTGCTCTACTACAGGCCCAAACAGCATTTATATGCAATTTACAAATGTTTTTGTAGCCAACTTATAGACTTGAGAATCCTGAGACAATGTAGCAACTACCTCATATTCACAGACAACTTCTTAGAAACTAAAACAGTATGTGAAAGATGTACATATACAATTTCCTTGAAGAGAAAAATATCACTTACAAACTTACAAACAAGGTTGTCAAGAACACAGATACACACTACATCCACCACACACATAGACCATCTTATGCTGAGGCACTAAAAAGTAATCTTCACAAACCTCAAAGGCTTGTTAAGCCTACAAATGGCAACACCTGTCACCACCAAACTCTAAGGCACATACCAAAATAATAGCTTGAGACATGACCTATCAGGACCACTTGAATCCCTTTCAAATACAGCCTAAAACAGGGTATGTAAAATGTGAATAGAGGACTGCAACAATTTTCACTCTTGACAAAGGTTGACCATCAACTGACCCTGGAAACTACACACCCATTAGCCTGACTAATCTAATATGCAAACCGGGAAAAAAATTATCATGGAAATGATCAACAAAGACAATGACAACCTACAGTCACTGGACTCATCCCAGTATGATTTTGTCAAAGGAAGGTCATGCCAAGTTAACCTGGTAGACCTCTTTAAGAGAATAACTAAGGCAATGGATGAGGGGAAAACAGTGCATACTGTTTACCTAAACCTGGCTAAGGTGTTAGGTGCAATATCCCACTCAAATATTGTTGACAAACTCACAGAACTAGGCATAAATCCATACATAAGCTGCTGGATATCCATTTGGCTCACATATGCAAAGAAGTTAGGACTGGTGAGACCACCTCCATCAAGAGATGGTCACCAGTGGAGTACCTCAGCACTAGTGCTGGGCACGCTGCTGTTTGGCATCACTTTCTCTGATGTAAAGGCTAATGTGAAGGGCCTTTGGCTCACCAAGTTTGCTGATGACTGCAAATTGGGAGCTATCATGAATTCCCCCATGACACTAACATCCTGTAAGAGGGTTTAACACAGATGAATGACTAGTGCCAAAGCATGGATTAAAACTTAATGCCAAGAAGTGTATTATAGTACCTTTTGGTAAGAAGTCCTCCCATGTTAATTACTCCATTGATAAGACACTCAACATCTGACCCAGTTGTTAGGGATCTGTAAACATATATAGACAGTAATCTTGGCTTTGATCAACACTTAGCCAAGGTAGTAATAAAATCATTCTGTATCACCCATCTTGTCAGTAAGGGTATGGAATCCAGGTTCAAGGAAGGTATATTACCACTTTACTCATCCCTTATCAGATCCATGATTGAGTACATATGTAACAGTTAGAATGGCCACAGAGATTCTGCACCAAGAGAATCAAGGATATTAACAAACTGTGCAATTAAGATCTCTTTAAACCCTATCTCTTCACTTGGTCTCCTACAGGTTACTGAGAGGCAATTTATGCCTGGCATACAGGGCATCCTCAGATCCAGCCCTGATGAATGTTTTGCACAGCCACTAAACAATTAGCACCAAAAATACTAGATCCAATGATTTAAACTTTGCTTGCAACATAACTAGAACATGATGGTAAGACAGATGTGTATCTCAAAGGATCCCCAGGCTGTGGAATAGGCTTTACATTCGTGTGAAGCAGAATCCATCCCTAACCCTTTTCAGGTGTAACGTTGACCATTGTATGGGAAATCAAATATTCACCTCTGGTCTGGCACCCATGTCTCCAATAGACAGAGGCCAACAGTAAATATTCCCTTACAAACAAACATACCCCCCAATAAATCTTTAGCAACCTCCTAAGTAAAATACCCCGTCCAAATAGATACCCATGTTACATGAGGACACAGTTAGGTTGGGTTGTACAGCCAGGCTTATAGTATACTAATATTAACCTATGACTGCACATAGTTTACAGTCATCTGTGAACTCAGTCAGCCAGAAGCATTTTATGTTAGCCTCAACATTTGAGAAGTAAATGCCAAAGATCCCACTAGTGACCTGCTGTTTAGTGGAGATAGACTTCCCTATCCTGACTACTTGTGTCCTATCTGTAAGCTAGCTAGCTATACAGTGGATGACACACGGGTTTATACATAATTTTGTGAACTCATCTACAATGCCCAAAGAGGGGTATTGAATCAAATACTTTGGTCAGTTTGAGTTAGACAGTATGCAGTGTTTTGCCCTCATGAATTGCTTCAGTGACTTTCTCAATGAAATCTACCAAATTGAGCAAGCATGACCTATCCATAACAAATCTAAACTGAATTGGATCCCATGTCTGAAGGTTATCTATGTTGTCATTTATCTTTCCATGATTATTCTTAGTGGTAGTTGGGGGAGTTATAGTTGGGATATTTCTTTGAAATGTGTCTGGTAATGAAGGCAGTGAATAGTTTGAGATTAACATAGTGGCCAGTAGACTGACTATAGCCTCTGGCCCAGTATAGGTGGCTTCATTTACTGTTAGTTCAACCCATTGTTGTGTATTGCACACTGTTGAGGTTGTGGAGACTGCTGAAGGATGCCTTATAATTGTCCTTAGCCTGCCTGTGTACTTTTACCTCAAATTTGGCTTTGATAGACTTAATTAGTCCCCTGAGTTGCTCATTAAGTTTGATGAGGGAGTTCATGCCTTGTTGGGCATTGCACTTTGGAGATGACTTTCTTCCTTTTCTTATGCAACCTCTTTATTTCAGGATTCCATCATGGCAGCTTGTGTTTTGAGCTTGCCCTGTGCTTGTTTTGGAAAGTTGCTGCTTCCTCTGTTCATCTGTGAATATGGTTGTACAAGGACTACGTGAATGAATCTACATAGGTAGCACTATTTCCTGGGTTGGGGGGGGTCTTGAAATTTGGCCAGAGTGTCATTGAAATGCAGGAAATTTGCCTTTGAAGAATTCCTAAAAGTTACATGGACAGGTGGTGGCCCAAGCTTTATCTTTATTGCGAAGGAGACAGCTTTGTGATCCAACCTGACCAGTGAGGAAGTTACACTTGGTGGGGTGCAATGTTCCCCCATGTTTGTGAAGACCATTTGTGAACAATATAAACTATTAAAAAAGTGCACAAAGCGAGTTCAAGATGGCCACTGTTCTGTGAGCACTGCAAGCACCTAGCTCTCTGAAATACCCTGGATTATAATAAACCCAGAAGACAGCGCAGACTAAAAAACAAATAAATACGACTATCTATTCCAGACAACAAACAGCATTCAAAAGAAGGGAAAAAAAGCAACACCTTCCTTTTGAAACAAAAGGATTAACTAAGATTCTAGAAATCATCTGTAGCCGTGTGGTGCTGTGGCCCTGCAGTCATACATAAAGTCTGCAAAACTTACCTAAAAGCAAGATGTCGAAAGAAGAAAATAATATGGAGACTTAAACAACTAAAACCAAATTCTTGATACTAGCCTCACCTGACAAAGACACAACTCCAAAAAGACAGAGGGCAAATAAGCAATCTTACAATTCCAAGCCTGCAAATAAAACCAAGTCGGAATAACCAGCTAGCCTGGAAGATATAAAAACAGCTTTATTGCCCAATACAGGACTTATCCACACAGTTTCAAACATTCGGAGACTCATTTAATCAAATTCTAACCAGAATTGAAAAATCTGAAGCAAAAATATTAGAAAATGAAATAAAATTAGACTCTATATCTCAGAGAACTGATTCCCGTGACAAAGAGCTGCAAAGTCTACAAGCAAAAATAATAGATTTAGAAGCAAGAGCTCGGAGAAACAATATTATCATAAGGGGAATCCCTGAAACTGTGACGCACATTGGTCTAATACCAACTATCAAACTCATACTAAAATCTTTACTAGATGATTCTGAAGCAACACAACAAATAATAATAGAGCCCACAGAGCTCTGAGAGAAGCTCAATCAACCTTGAGACCCAATCCTGTGTATGCCAAAATCTTAAACTATCAAGATGTAAATAAAATACTCTTTGCAGCAAAGAAGAAAGGGATACTCACCTGGAATAATAGTGGAATTTCCTTTGCTCAAGATCTGCCTATTCAGATAAGGTAAGCAAAGCAACTTCTGTCTCCATACTGCAAGTTTCTGATAGAAAAGAAAATAAAGTTCCAGATGAAATACCCAAACCTTCTAATTTTCAATGTAAAAGATGTTAAATACATGATTGCTAACCCCAAGGAAGCAAAATAGACTTTCCTGTTTTCAAGCAGATTCCACCTCCAGAAACTAAATAAAATGCCTGGAAATTTAAAAATGACCCTTGAGTAAAAGTTAGACTTATTTGTGAGTGTTTTTTGATGGGATACACACCCTGAGAGCTTCACCTTGCTGCCTAGACCCTTAAATCAATGATGGGAGCCATGAGGAACACAGGAAAAGGAAATGAAAACCGGATAGGAACTAAAATTCAACTGCCATTTCCGATGCGCGTAATATAAGGTGACACCATTTCCCAGGAAATTGGTATGTTAAAACAGTCCCCTTTCAAGCTCAAAATCTTCACTATAAAACCAAAACGACCTAAAAGGAATGTACAGCAACACCAAGAAGTGATTTCTGACTCAAAATCACAAAAAATTGACATAAAACAATAAGACAACAAATGACTGAAAGATGACTAGTAAAGCCTGCACACATGACTTTGAAGAATCAGAAGAATAAGGTACTGTTTTACCAAAACAAAATTGTGACTTTGATTCTCCAATACAAACTTATTGTAAAGAATCCAGTCTTCATTTCTGGATGTGAGTCTGGTAGAACCAGACCAAGTAAATGGTTCTTGATTGAAATAATGATGTTTAACTGGAATAACTGCAGGAATGAGAGTTTAAGCAGTTTAGAGGAGAGGAATTATATGACAATTTGAATATAACCTAATTGACTGCAGAAGTTATAAATATCTAAACAAGCAAATCTTAGCAGTATATATACCTGCCTAAGCTTGCAATCTTTTTTTTCCCCCTCATATACCCACTTCTATTTAGATGGCAATAATGCAATCTGAGTTTGTTATGGATTGTTATATATATATATATATATATATATATATATATATATATATATATATATATATATATATATATAAAGAGGGAAGGTAAGAGAACTATATGGAGAAGGATCATTTAAATATGACATGTCTGGCTTAAAAATATAGGTTACATTGTTGCATATTTTGCCATATCTAATTGAGAATTTGATCATTAACATGTTGTTTAAAAACGCACTTTTAGGAAGAATAGATCATAAACTTATAAGCTGTATGTCTGGTACTGTAACCGCTGCACTTTAATGGTATAATAGTTTAAAGGTTGAGACTAGGGATATGATGCAGCAGTGTTTTTTGTAGAGAACTAGTCTGTTAAGCTTTGGCCGTATTGTATTTAGTAACATAAGGGGGATACCATGTCACAAACTTATACGTAAAGAAAAAACACAATTTAATACTAGTGGGAATCTTATGGTACATACTAAAATCACATTGTATTCCCCCGTTTATTCCTGTTCCAGGGGTATATTGGGTAGGCACAGTGTAGGGACGGGAATAGTTAGATGCTTTCCAATGACACACTATAACAACACATACAAAAACCATAAATCTAAATTAACATACAAATCAGTTAAAACAAGCATATCTTTCACATAAATGGGGGAAATTGAAATGTGGAATGTTAAAGGACTACAAAATAAAGAAAAAAGGAAACTATTTTTGCATTTAGCCCTGAAAACCAAAGCTAATCTCATCTTAATACAAGAAACGCATTTAACTTCAGAGCAATGGACAGATCTTGGGAAAAAAGTGGATAAGACAAATTATAACTTCTGGGGACAAAACTAACAGTGCTGGGGTGGCCATAATAATTAAAAAACATTTTCAGGATAAAATACTTGAAACTAAGGCTGACAAAGAGGGAAGGTGGTGCTATGTAACATTTACTAACATGGTATTTCCAAAACCCATAATGGTGTTAAATGTATATGCACCTTGTAGCAACCAACATCTCTTTTTCATGTCACTGTACCCAATTCTAAACCAGCTGGAAGATCATTATCTAATAATTGGTGGTGACTGGAACACATATCAAAACCCAGGAAAGGATAAATCGAACCCGACTAAACTACATAACAGACAAGCTACAATAGCTTTAAATGAACTTAAACAAGACTTCAAACTACATGACCCCTTTAAATATGAGGATAAAGATAACAAAACTGGGACTTACACATTCTACTCCCAATGCCATAAAATGTGGGCGAGAACAGACTTCTTTTTAATGTCAGACATACTCATTAACATGGACCCTACAATAGTCATACACACTAGAGTTCTGTCAGATCATTCCAAAGTTACACTGAGTATCAACTGGGACAAAAAAAGGTTTTTAAACAATTGAGCTAATAACTGGTCATTAAATCCTAACCTGCTCTTCAAAACAGATGTAGTAAAAGAGATTGAGGATATATTAAAAACATCCCTTGTAAATATCTTCAATTCCCAAACATCAATGGATATAGAATGGGCATCGACCAAAACACAAATCAGAGGAACTTTCATTAAAAAAGCAGCATATTATAAAAAAATCCAACTGAAAGAGGAACATAAAATAAAGGAGAAAATAGAGCAATGTGAGAAAGAATTGATAAATAACCCTAATAATCAAATGGAAATGGACCTCCTCAAACTACAAAGAGACCTATATATGCTCATGAACAGAAATGTATCTTTTTATGAGACAAGACAGTTGGCTAATTACGCAGAAGAAGCCCAAATTCCTTCCAGAGCATTGGCCAAAATTATCACTCAACAAAAATCCACCTCAGTTATAGCAGAAGTAATTTACCAAGGGAAAAACTATACAAGAAATGAGGAAATTATCAAAGTATTTGAACAAATATATACTCAAACATATGGAGAACAAATCCTACAAGCCTTGAAGGAGGATAGGGATCTTTTTCTTCAAAAACTAAAATTCCTTAAACTAGGTTTAGATAAACAAAAAAAACTAACAGAGCCCATTTCTATTAATGAGATAACCACAACAATTAAACATCTAAAACCACACAAGGCCCCAGGACTGGATGGTCTTACCTCAGAATTTTATAAATCCTTCAGTCTTCTAGTTGCCAAATTATTATACCACGTGCTGAACTATATAATAAATAACAACATACATGATATTCACTTTAACGCCTCTAAAACTATTTTTATATTAAAAGACCAAGCGGACCCTAAAAATCCAGATAGCTATAGACACATCTCTCTTCTAAATATAGACACCAAGATCCTGACCTCAATACTTGCAAACAGAGTTAAAAATCTGATAGAGAAAATCATTTCTCCAGAACAATCTAGGTTTACACCACGTAGACAGACCAGTGACAACACGCTAACATTAGAAGCGTTAATATCCTTTGCAAATCAGAGAAATACCAACATCTTCACAATGGTAGTAGATGCCCACAAGGCTTTTGATAGGGTCAATCTTGAATTCTTGCTCCAAACATTCCCTCACAACATACCTAAAATTTTTATACAGATCATTCAAATTCTGTATAGTAATCCATATACATCCCCATATATAAACAAAACATGGTCAAACAGAATTTCGATAAAAAATGGAACAAGACAAGGCTGCCCGCTATCACCCTTTCTTTTCAACCTTTACCTAGAACCCCTATTTCTATATATTAAACAAAATACATATCATAACCCCCCAATACATAATTTCAAATTTTATCTCTCAGCATTTGCAGATGATTTAAACATATACTTTACTACACCAAGTTCAGACATGACCAAAATAATAAACACAATTGAACAATTCTCATACATGTCTAACTACAAATGAAACCTTAATAAAACTAATATATTCCCCTTAAGGCCACCTAGACTAATCTCCCTAATATCTCTTAGACAAAATAAAAATAAAAGAAGAAATCAAATACCTGGGGATTACTTTCTTTCAGAATAACAAGGAATTCTACCAACATAACGTAACTCTTAAATGGCAAAATATAACACAAGATTGTACAAGATGGAATAACCTTAAGCTACCGTTTTTGTCTAAAGTATCAATAATTAAAATGAATATACTACCTAGATTAATATATCTATTTATGACATCTCAGATAACCATACATAATAAATTCTTCAAACAAATTCATACCTTTCTAGCAAAATTTGTATGGGAACCTACAAAGGCCAGAATCTCCTATCAAAAACTAACACTTCCCAAGAACAAAGGGGGTCTGAACTTGCCAGATTTCAAAACCTACTACTCTATTATCAACACTAATAGAATACTGAGAATAGCAGAGTATGACCCCTCAGCAAAGACTGGTTCACCGGCCTGGGTAACAATATACTATAAGTACATAAAAACACTAGACATCAATCCCAAAGTGCTTCCCTTCTTAAATAAAAAAGATTTACAAGCCTATAACATAATAGAGTCACTAAAACATTCTATAAATATAACACAAAAACTCTTTCACTCCTTAAACCTTGGACAAGCTATGTTAATACTACAACCCCTCCATAAAAATCCTAACTTAAAAATAAATAACAAGATGCTAAACATAGACTCCTTCCCTCAGTTAAAACATAAGAGAATCCAAGATAGCTACACATTCCTCAATAGCACAATTCATGAACTAAGAAGTAATCTAAACTTACCTAAATTATATATAATAATTTTAAGACAAATCAAAGAGGTGTGTTCCAGTTACCTCCAAAACCTTACCATACTCGAAAGTGACATCGAAAACTGTATCCTACTTTGGAAGACTATGGGCCGGATTCACGAAGGCTTGCACAGAGTCCAAGAGTAGAATAAGACTCCATGCAGCCAACATGTCCGCCGAGCGATTCAGGAACAGCCGGCAGGGGAGTGCAACAGTGCTCCTAAAACGACTCTTACATGGAAAGGGCTAGGTTATGCAAATTACCTCATTTGCTGGTGAAAGCCATGCAAATGAGGTAAATTTGTGGTCCAGGAAACCCGAACCTGTCCGAGTAAGAGTAGTGTTATTTGCAGAAGTGTACTCCGTTGACAGCTGAGTACCGTTCTGCAAATAGCAAAACGGAGCCTTGACAGCTCCAAATAAAGGCTGCATCCAGTTGAGGAAGCTTGCCAATGGCCAAATATACGGCCATTGGCAATGTTCCCCGATGCAAAATAAAAAAAAAAAATTTTTTTACCTCAGTCTCCGAAGTTTAAGCGTAGCGCAGCGCCGCTCAAATGCGCTGTGCTCTGAAAACCAGAAAACCAGAAATTAAAAGGGATTTTATAGCAAAACATAAGTTTCAATGCAAGTGAATGGCAGACTGAAGACAACATGGCAACTGAGTAGAGGTTGCTAAGGGGGGAAGCTCAGTCTAAGAGATGTAACCAAGCATTACTAGGCAATCCCATGCAAATGAGGGTAAGGATAGTGAATCCCAAGTTTACATAGCAAATGAGCAGAGTCAGTGGAGTGTATGAGTAGGATAAGGGGAGTAACAGAAGGGAAGATAGGTGACATCATGAGGGGGTATGTATGAAAGAATGTAAGCTCATTGGAGCAGAGTGGCATGTGTTAGCTGTCAGTTACTCATCACTGGAAGAGGTGTGTCAATAGGTATCCTAGATAAAGACAAGAAATAGAAGGTGTATGCCGTGTATAACACTTAAGTTTTTTGTTGAAGTGCCTGCCACTTGTTTGCACGTGGGTGCGCACCTGTATATCCGAGTGAGACTGTGTGCACGCGTGTGCGCCTGTGTGCGCATGTTTAAGCCGGAGTAAGTATGTGTAAGGTTGTTTAAAGTTGTGTAAGCACGTTTGCGCCTGTGTGCACATGCTTAAGCAGGAATTAGCAAGTGTTAGGCCGTGTAAGCATGTGTGCATGCATGTGAGCTGGTGTGCACGTGTTTGCGCTTGTGTGCGTGGCGCTGCCCCCCTGTGGAAACAGAAAGGGAAAAGGAAGCACAACAAATAGTAGGAAGTTAACCAGGGAGAACTAGTAGAGCTAGCAGGTGAAAACAATCAGTATCAGGCAATTACACAGGCAGTACACTAGCCCAGCCCAGCCCAGCACTTAAAACTCTGCAAACAACTTTCCACTATGTTTCTCTCAGAGACACTGCAACACTGCAGTAAGCTAATAGAAGTGAAAACTGAAAAAGCTTTACTGAGACAAAGAAATGTTAGGGGCTGCCATTGCTGTTATAAGGTGACATATGCAACATGCTGAGGGTGGTGACAATGTGAATGCTGCTGAGCAACCCCCAGTGAGGCATTGGAGAAGAGTGTACAGGCCCAGGGTAACCTACCAGGGGCTACATGAGCTGGAGATAGTGGAGCGCTATAGAGTGGACAGAGACCTCATGCAGCAAATTGTTGAGCTGTGCAAGCCACGCCTCACACACAGAACCAACAGAGGGGAGCCCATCCAAGTGGAAACCAAGGTATGTGTTGGCCTAAGAATACTAGCAACAGGTACCTTCCAGAGACCAACTGGTGATATTATGGGGATATCACAGGCATCAGCATCCCAGGTACTGCACCAGTTCCTGAATGCCATGTCAGCACATGTCGGTGATCATGTATATTTCCCCAGTTCCTGTGAGGTATTGGCCAGCAATATGCGTCTTTTCCAGCAAATAGCGGAATACCCTGAGGTAGTGGGTGCAATAGACTGCACGCACATACACATCAAAGCACCAGCTGGTGAGCGGGGTAGGGCCTACATTAACCACAAGGGCTTCCCCTCCATCAAATGCCAGGTCGTGTGTGATGCCCAGGGCATAATACTGAATGTGTGTGCTGGCTGCCCTGGAACCTACCATGATTCCCATATCTGGCATCTGACACAGCTTTACCAGACATTTGCCAATGGGGGCATCCCTCATGGTCACCTAGTAGGGGATGCTGGATATGCACTGGAGCCGTGGCTGATGACACCCATCAGAAATGCACACACACCTGAACAGGAACGCCATAATGAGGCACACACACAAACATGAAATGTAATTGAGTGTGTGTTTGGGCTGCTCAAGTCACAGTTACGGTGCCTGGACACATCTGGTGGAGCCTTGCAGTACTCACCAACTACATGTACCCAAATTGTCATGGTATGTGCTATGCTACATAATATGATCCTGCAAAAACAGCTGCAGCAGGAGCAGCATAGGCCCGGGCCAAACAGCACCCCACCATTGCCAAGGCCATCACAGGCAGAGCGTGACTCCATGGAGGAACAACCTGAGCCTGCCCCAGTAGGCAAAAGGAGGCTGCCCAGTATGCTTTGGCCTTGGCAAAGAGGCAACGCATAGCACATACACTGGCTCAGTAGGAACCCTGGAAATTATACCTCTCTCTGACTCGCACATATAGTAAAAGGGATGCCTAACTTGACACTACCTGTTTTCAAACGTGTAGGGAGTGTACTATGTGCATCCGACATAGGCAGCCCTGCAGCACCACCTGAGGCATGATTGCCATGTTTTAAGCAATATAAAGCAGTGCTAAACAGCTGTTACCACTATTTAGTATATGTAAACAAAATTGCACACACTAACTAGCACAACTTTGGGCAATGTTGAGCAATATTGGGCAACGTTCAGCAATGTTGGTTAATGTTGAGCAATGTTGGGCAAGTTTGGCCAAAAGCAGGTAAACATGCTCATAATTGCTTTACTGGTATATAAAGCAGTGACAGGCCTCGAACCCAGGATACTGTGCACTATAGTCACAGTACTGAACCATGAAACCATGACAGCATTTCACTGGTCCGCCTGTATGAAGAAATGTTGATAAGTCTATGCAAAGTGTCTCATGGAAACCCTGCAGGCACAGCATAATCCCTGTCGAGTTATGACACAAAGGTGAGCCCTGCAGTAAAACTATAACTTGATTTTCAACACACATATAGAATAAATTGTAATATTGGGCATGTTCACACATGTTAACAAATGTAGTGGACTTCAGACAGCAGCATACTGAAAGATCACACTGGGCATGCTCACATACTTGAATAAATGAGACAAATGTCAGGCAACAAAACACTGAAAGGCCAAACTGGGCATGCTCACACACTTAGCCCATGTCTGAGTACAGCAGTGGGCCACACATATCTGGCAGTTGCATGTGTTAACCCAGGAACCTTTCACTATTCACCAATCCTGCCTTGTGCACACAGTTATATGACAACAGACACATATATAATATATTGGAATCCTATCATAATCAAATATGTACTACAAATACCTAGGTTGTTCATAGAAAGTGGGAAAGCAAAGAAGATAAAAACCTGCAATCAGTATCATCAATAAACAATGTGCACTCTAAACATTATCATAGGTTCATAGGTTCATAGGTTGATACTAGGCTATCTGCCCTAGGGAATTTATAAGCCTAGCCAGAGTGTGTTTGGCTTTCACCACCCTTTTAGATTAGTAGACTGCGCCTTTGAATAGTAGGTCACACAAGATAGCCCTTTTATGGTTAGTTTATTGTGCCTCTGTCTAGCAGGGACCCAGAAGAGATCCCAGGGGTAAATGTACGATCTCCCATCCACTCATCAAGATTTCTCTTGAAGAGGGTCAGTGAGGGGCTCTGCCTAACTTGGACTGGGATTCCGTTCCAGAGTGAGGGGAGCCACTGGGATATGAATCTGTCCCTCCAGCATGTCCTATTTATTTCTGTGCTGAGGTTTGAGTCCCTGGAGTGTGTAGCTCTAAGGGATTTGGATATCCTGAGGTTGAGCATGACCATTAATTCTGGGTTGGACATGGCTTTATACGTCAGACATAGATCGCATCTGAGTAGGTGGTGAGCAACTCAGTAGAGCTGGAGTTTCTTTAGCAGAACTGCGTAGGGCATCTGCTTGAGTCCCTTGATCTACCTGGTGAGGTACTTTTGGGGTCATTACAGTTGCTACAGGTGTTGGGTAAGGTACATCCCAAATGGGGCATTGTATTCAAGTATGGGCCTGATGAGTAGAGGGGCACAATGACCTCTCTTGATCTAGATGTGAAACCTTTTATGATAAGGTGGGCTATATAGAAGGTCTTTCTAACCACTTTGGCAATTTGATTGTCAAAGGAGAGAATACTATCTACTTGGGTCCCCAAATCCCTAATTACTTCTTCCGTACATAATGGATTACCACCTATGTGGTACTTTGTGGGCACTTTGTTTTTCCCAAAGGGGATGACTATGCATTTTATGGCATTTAGTTCTAGGCCATGGCTCTGGCACCAGTTAACCATCTCTGTGAGACCCTTTTGGAGGATGCTTGTGTCAGTCAGAGAGTCGATTATGGCACCCAGTTAGCAGTCATCTGCAAACTTGGTCAGCCATAGTCCTTCCATGTTAGCCTGTACCTCAGAGAAATATATACTGAACAAGAGAGGTCCCAGGACTGAGCCTTGTGGGACGCCACTTGTAACTGGTGTAGAGTCTGACATGGCACCTGCAATTCCGACCATGTGGGTGCTATCCCTGATCCAGTTTGCAATCTATCTTGTGACATATGTGTTGATATCTAAGCTGGTGAGCTTATTTATGATGCCCGAGTGGGGTATTGTGTTGAAGGCTTTTGCGAGGTCCAGGTAGGCTGTGTGGATTACCTTCCCTATGTCTATGGCCCTAGTAACTGTTTCAAAGAAGTTGACCAGGTTCAAGAGGCAAGATCTACCCTTAACAAAGCCAAATTGGGTAGGATCCAGTGTCTGGAGGTTCCTGATGTCTTTGTCTATGAGTTCCATGATGATATGCTCCATAGCTTTGCAGACCAGGCTAGTCGGCTTATAGGGCGATAGTGTCCAGGGTCCATTATGGCACCACCTTTGTGGAGCGGGATCACTGTTGCTGTACGCCATTCCCTGGGTACATATCCTGTAGTAAGTCTGCTATTGAACAGTGACTTTATGTGAGGGTTAAGTTCTTCATGAAGCTTGTGTAACACGCAGCCCAGGACACCATCCGGTCCCAATGATGCTGTGTTATTGCTTTGGAGAGGGCAGCTGTCACCTGTTCATCTGTGATGTCAGGGAGGCTACACTCTGTTGGGATGGACATTTGCTCTTTTGGGGGGATGGGGTGGAGAAATTTGCACTGAACCTTTCTGCCAGGATGTTGGCAATGTCTGTGGGTTCAGTGTATTTTTTGTCATTATGCACTAACTAAGAGCATATCTGGGAGTTGCCACCCAGGTTCCTGACGTAACTAAAGAAGGCCTTGTGAATGTCTTTAGTGTGTTGTGCAATTTTTCTTTCAAAGCTGGCCTTAGATGATTTTATGAGTGATCGTAGTTTCATGCTAGTACTGATCAGAGATGCCTTCCCTTCTTGGGATTTTGCTCTATCATGTAGTAGCCTCCTCCTTTTCGTTGTATAGCTTATTTATGGCTGGGGTCCACCAGACAGGTCCCCTGCCTTTGGAGGAGTAAGTCTTGGTTTCATTTGGGATAGCACGATCCATGCATTCCTGTAGGTGTCCATAGAATGTGTTTGTAAAGGATTCTGTGGTTTGAGCCATATTTTCCACTGGCCCGGGGGCTTTGAATGATACCACCTCAGTTTTGAGAAGTGTGACGTTTGGTTTTGAGAAGTTCTTCATCGAGAATACCTTGGCTGGGTGTGGGGATGGGATATGGATGTCCAGTGAGATAAATGTATGGTCTGATCTTACCAATGAGGGGTATACCTCTGGTGTGGAACATAGAGTCCCCATGTTGGTGATGTGGGGCTGGTGACCAGTTGTTCCATAGCATTTGAGTTTATAAATTCTAGGAACTGTTGGCCAACGGTGTTGGAGCTTGAGTAGTATTCCCAGTCAATGTTTGGGTAGTTGAAGTCACCAAATATAATGGTGTTTGGAAAGACCTTCATAATCTCCAGTGTTCTCAGGAAAGCCGAGTGTGGTCCCTGAGTTTGTGAGGGTGGTCTGTAGTAGGCTACAAACTGAAAGGCAGTTTTGCCCACTGTTAGTTGCACATGGATGGTCTTCAATGCTTTGTGCAGTGCTACTAACCTGGAGGTGTGTGTATCTTTGATGTATATGGATACTCCCCCTCCTTTTGTGGTTTGGTCTGGGTTTTGTGGCCGAAAAGCATGGTATGAAGTATAACCTATTAGTACTGGGGTGCTTTCGGGAGCCTTGAACCAGGTTTCTGTTACTGCACAGATATCGATATTCTCCATACTGAAGAGAGCCTTGAGTACATGCATTTTGAGGTGTAGACTTCTGGCGTTGAGCAGCATTACCCTTAGTTTCTTTTACCTTGTATCGTCTATGGAGGTGGGTTTGTCTTTTGAGCCTTGCCTAAAAAAGGCACTATGGAGGTGGCAAGAGTCTTAGCCAGTATTCGAAAGCCCAGGGGTGACAGGTGCAAGCCATCCCTAGTGAAGCAACGTGGCTTGTCGAGCATGTCATCCCAGGCTGACAGACACTGGATCCCCTTTGAATGACACCAATATGTCAGGCAACTGTTAAAATTGATCATTTTGTCTTTATACTGTGGCATCATTCTTAGTGATGGTAAGATACTACACAAGGTCAGGGTCATACCAGCCTGGGCTACATGATCAGAGAGCTCCTCTATGTCTCTTCTCATGTAGTCCAGGGAGGAACGTCTCGGGTCATTCACACCAGCATGGACAATGACAGAGTCATATTTGTACTTGCTTTGGAGTGACCTGAGTGCATGTGTTATGTGGCGGATCCTGGCACCCGACAGACAGCTTACAGTGACCTTCTCCTTGTTCAGCCTGATGAATGGGACGTCAGTGTGTCTGACAATAGAGTCACCTATTACAAGTGTATTAAGTGTGTTGTTTAGCCTTAAGGGCAGTGACTGTGTGGTACACTGACTTTGTGAACTATGTGATATGCGTGTATTGTTGTGGGGTAGCAGTTGTTTGGGTGTCTGCTTCGGAGGTCTCTGCTGCTTAGGCAGATTTTTATTTAGAGCCTCCAGGTATGTTTATGTGTGTTTATGTGTTTGGTTTGCTGTTGCTATAGGTCTATGTGAGACTGGATTTGTGGTGTGTGCTTACCTTCTCCTCCTGATAGACTGTGCCAGTCATGGGTCGAGAGAGCTCAGACTCCAGTTTGTCCATATAGTTGCATCTCTCACATATATCTGAGTTTGTTGGGAGGATGAGAGGGTTGTCTGTGTACATAAGGCAGTTGTAGCATTGCCTGAAAACTCCCATATTCACCAGCTGCACTGGAGAGTACACACGAAAATGACCTTTGGACATGTCAGGATATTATGATGAAATACTCTTTTGACTGATCTAAAAGGATCAGTAGGGTGTTCAGTGTGTAAAAAGAGTATAACGGGGTTTAGTGCTTAAGTTTGTTGGTGTTTTGGAAAGATTATCTGCCAAGGAGTCCATACAGAACCATGACACTTCCTTCAGCTATGTCATAAATAGCAATGTACACTCATATATGTCCTGAGTCAGGGCCAACTGTGAATGACTGACAATGTCAACATCCTGTCAGACAGGCCAATACATACATACCCACCTCCCACTGATAAAAGGCTCTATCATTATACCAGGAGATATCACATGTTGAATGGGTAAACAGCTCCTTCCAAAGCAGAAAACATGGCATCAATTGGATTACATTGTTTCCCTATATGTGTTATAAGTGAACTGCAGAACAAACAGACCCTGCACTTGAACAGTCTGTTGAGCCTCACCCTCTCTACAGGATATGAAACCGTTGAATGGGTTACAGCAACATATGTCACACTCCACAAGTGTTGGTGCACAACAGACCATGGGAACTATAGTCTCATAAGCCTATGAAGTCTGATCTGCAAGGCCATGGAGTCCATCATGATTGAAGTCATAAACAGAGCTATTGGAAGCCGACAAACAGACAACCCTACCAACTTTGGTTTGGTCATGGGCAGATCATGGTTCCCAAACCTGCTAGACTGTTTGCAAGGCAGCCACCCAGGACATACATCACTGAAATGAGCTACACACATCCCACATAGACTTTGAATAGCCCTTTTCCAACATCCCAGACACATGCCGTATCCACAAAATCAACAAACTGTGCATAAATATGTATTGTCATATGATGGATTGGCAACTGGTCCACAGATAGATCACACAAGCTAAGAATTGTGGAGTCCTGTTCAAGCTGTTAACACCTGCTGTCCCCCATGGTGCAATCCTGGGATTGCATAAAACAAAGTGCACACACAATACCATGTCCAGTCTGATGATGTCAGTATCCCACAAATACAGCAGTGGAAACAAAATTCACCAGTAAAGCATATAGTGTGTCGTGTTAATTCGTATCTCTTTAGTATCATAACATAGTTAGGTAGGGGTTTGAATCCTGCAATTGCTGTATGTGTGTGGGGCGGTATATGTTTGTGTGTGGTTTCCTTTGAGAGGAGTGCCCTTTTTGGAGACTAGGAAAACACATTAAAAGAGGTATATTCCTCTTTGCCAAGTCTGATGATGTCAGCATCCCACAAATACAGCAGTGGAAATGACAAAACATATAGTGTGTTGTGTTAATGCATATCTCTCTAGTATCATAACATAGTTAGGTAGGGGGTTGAATCCTGCAATTGCTGAGTGTGTGTGTGTGTGGGGGGGGTGTATGTTTGTGTGTAATTTCCTTTGAGAGCAGTGCCCTTTTTGGAGACTAGGAAAACACATTAAAAGAGGTATATTCCTCTTTGCCAAGTCTGATGATGTCAGCATCCCACAAATACAGCAGTGGAAATAAAAACTCCCAGTAAAGCATATAGCACGTCGTGTTAATGCATGTCTCTCTACTATCATAACATAGTTAGGTAGGGATTTGAATCCTGCAATTGCTGAGTGTATGTGTGTGACACTGTTGGTCAATGTGGTGTGGGTTTTGCTTTTACTACTGTATGACATATCAGTGAAACAACAGTATATGCATTGCGCATTTCAGGTATCTGTGTGGCAAATACATATATGTACATGTGACCTCAGTTAGTTCATAGGTGTGAAGCCTGCTTTCTACATGAATACATCTGTAACCTTTGACAGATTGTGCTGCTGTTTCTCAGACCTTAGGTCACATATGTATGTTTATGACAGGGCCAGCCACTGTAGTGATCTGTGGCCTAGGTCATCTGTGTCACACACACCCATGACAGTTACTATTGAATAGTGTGAGTGAGGGTACATGCCTGGGGTATATTTCAGACATAACTCCAGTTGGGAGACCCAACTGGAGTTAAAAGAAATGATGTGGCAACTTAGATTGGACTCTGGTTGTGGTAAGAGTCTAAATGACCATATTTCCATCACCCCAGCATTGAAAATGCTTGCAGCTGACCTTAAGTAATGATTATAATATAAAATAATTAAGAATTTATTCCTAGGGTTGTTTAACATTTTTGTTTTAATACACAAAAATATAGGGGGAGGATATACACACACACATATATATATACATTTATAAATACATGTATTTTACTCAATATTTCATTTTTAATACATTTGATTTGACTTATACACAAATTTTTTAACTTAGATTTTATTGGATTTGATTCCCTTTATGTATACCTTTTTATTTACCTTTTTTTATTTACCGTTTTTATTTACATCCACTATTTTATATATAATATATATTTTGTCATCTGTATCTTATATGTACTTTATGGATCTATTCAAGTGGCTATTTATTGCATATATATATATATATATATATATATATATATATATATATATATATATATATTTATTATATTTATTATATTTTTAAATATTTCTCTTACTACTCGTATTCATTCATTCATTCATACAAGTTTTAGATGTTTTTAGTATTTATGGTAAGGTTATACTTTAAGAAAAATGGAATTAATTAATCAATCATTCAATTAGATGCCAGCTAAATGGATTTTGTTAGTATAAAAGATGCCTGTATTGTTAAATCCATGGATTCTGATGAATTCTCCGAATGGAGACGAAAGCGCTTAATCTATGGTTCCAGTTGTAAATTTGAGTATCGCTTTCAGTGGAATTTATTATCTTGCGGATTGTTTCATGTAATAAACTATTTTTTGTTTATTCTTGGCTGCATTGGACTGAATTTCTGAAGACTTCCTTTATTGTGACCGGGACCGCATTCTCTTTTATATTTCAGACATGTTCAAACACAACAAAGTCTGTCAATAATGGACATTCATTACAGGTGTGCAACAACTAAGTGGATATGCATACAGACCCCTTATTGCTTATGTGATACACCGAGGGACCTTTGGAAATGTGAATACCAAAGGACAGATGACATAACATGTGGCTATATGTACACATCGGTACCCCTTCTACATGTCGTGGGCTACTACCTATGTGATACTGTCGGGATACTATGTTTAGTAAATGTGGATGACTGTGCTATAGTTGGCTAATAGCTTTACAGCATGGGTTGGTCAACAGGTATCTGTCTGTATGATACCCCTGTGGAGGATAAGTGTCTCATCCGGAGAATGCATTGTAGGCCACTGTATACATTACCAGATGTGGACGGACATAGCCCTACTGTGTTTGCTTGTACCTAAGAGGGCTACATGCCAAATAGGAGTGGTCCCAGGAATGGGTGGTGGTCAATACCATTGATTACTGCTATAGCATTGTACCGGAAGGATCCAAATGCTACTTTGTTTCCTACATGTGTGTGTCAGTTGTTAAGACATCAACTAACGATTGGTTATAGTCAGGCTGTTGAGGTTGTGTATACTACCAGACTGCAAACCAATGACCAGTATTAACAGTATCACTTACAGCATAGTGTCAAACCATGTCATACACACATGTGTACCCAAGTTAAAACATATGTGTAGTAAAATGTATACTGGCCAGCAATAGAAACTATGAAGTGTTAACACTGTGTAATACAGGGCATGTCACCCTTCCCATGTGTCCACTATGCACGTACATGCAGACAGTGCACCTCCACCATGTTCACAAATGTACACCTGCAAATCTGTACAGCACACTTCACACACGTACTGTCCACTCACCAACTCATGTTGCCAGAACTACACACATCAGCCAAGTGGCACATGGGCGCACAATCCATTTTTGGAATTAACACTGGTGTAAACAATACTACATTGATAATCATAGCTTTAATGCATCATGCCTGCTCAGATATACCTGCAAGGATATCATTACACTTTACTGTTGACAACATGCTAACATTGCTACACTGCTATTAAGTCACCCTGTGCATCATCACCATGTTAGCCTGTTCCTGCATCAATGTTACAGATGACAGGAGGTGCACAGTTTCAACATATGCACAGGGTGTGTTGTTGGTTTGCCAGAGCCCGACAATGACCCATCCAATTGACATGTATGTGTGTGCGTGTGTGTGTGAGATACAACAGTACAGCATGGGTCAATGTTGATGTAATGTGTGTGTGTATGTGTTAGCCCTAGGTGTTTGGTTTATGTGTGTGCATCTGCATGCACACAGTTCCACCATGTGGCTGCCTAATACGGGAGGTTGTGGGACAGCCACAGACTGTACCTGCCAGGCTGTACAGATCACCGTCTCTGGCCATGGACACATTTCCTGTGCCTGGCAGGGGTGTCACGGACAGTATCGGGTACTAAGCCAGACTGGGTACTATCATCAGAGGCAGAGGGATGTAGACTGGACCCATGTCCCTGCTGGGATTGGCCAGAGCCATGTGCACGTGATCTTCTAGGACGTTCTAATGACAGCCCAGCCCCAACATTGCTGGGGCTGGTACTGCCACTACGGGAGCAACTGTGACTTGTGTTTCGTCCGCGACAACTGCCAGCTGATGATGTTGCTGGCATACGTCCACGTCGACGTCTCAGCCATCCTGCACTGTCCTGGCACATGGACGTGACATTATGGAGGACATCTAGTGTCTCCCTCCAACGTCTATCAATGACCTTTGTGTAATTACAGATGGCACCAGCAAAGTCACGGATACTGTCATTGATAGCGGTGTTATGGGCCCTCTGCGCCCTTAGTCCCTGTCTGGTGTACCATTCCATACATGCCTGTGCCTGCATTACAACCCGGAACATACCTGAGGTTGTAAGATCTGTGGGGGCACGTCTGCCAGGGCATTATGACCAGCAGTGCTCCCATGAGAACCCCTGGACATCTGCCTATGTGGTACCCTTCCAGGAGTCTGGGTATGGCTGCTGTGAGGGGATGCATGTGCCATAGATACCACACTATCCTGGTCAATGCCTGTTGTAGGCTGTCCCTCAGCTAAGGCCATTGGTGATGAGGGATGTATTGGCAGTATGAATGTGCGCATAGATGGGGTGGAAAGCTGTGTACTGTCGATTGGTGGACCAACGACAGACCCTGTCAAACCTGCCTGTACCACTACACATGTATCATCATTTCCACTATTTGTGGCAGTGACTTCAGGTTCCCTGCTGCACTCAACCAACACAACCTCAGCACCTGTGAGAGGAAGACAGGAAACACACTTTACAATCTGTACATGATGTTAGCACACATGCACACATGAACACATGCACACATGCACACATGCACACATGAACACATGCACACATGAACACATGCACAAATGAACACGAACACATGCACACATGCACACAAATACATCACTCGGTAAAGTTGACACAGACACACACACCAACAGCAATCCAGAACATACTCATTAGTGGTTGATGGTGGAGTACAGTATCACAAGCCAAAGAATCCTTTCACACGTGTCAGTATGCAGGATGTGTGTTGCTCAACAGCATGCAGTGCGAGTGTAGAGTCTTTGTTAATAACAGTATACATGTTTTTGATTCATGTGTGTTGTTCTATGATTGGCCTCACCCTGGCACACAATGTGTACATTGACACAACATTGCTGTGCAAGTATTAAATGCTTTCCAATGTCCTGCGCACCATCACTCATAGGTATACATACCATGTCTGGATGCACACAACTATCAGGTGTATAGCAATGAATGCTATGTGTAGTACTGTAATTACTGTAATTGGATGTAGTGTAGTACCATGAGCCATCATCAGGCAGCATCATGTGGTCACTCAAGGCCACTAATGTGTGCCACGCTGGCAACTATCTTGCTGTACCTGAACTGCAGCACTTTGTCTACATTAACCATTTCACAGGCAGTTGTTACATGGGTATGTAAGGTGTTCAATAGGGAGCATTGCCTAACATGAATCTGTTGAAGAGTGTCCCACCGCCCCATGATAGGCCTCTACCCCTCAGGTATAGTATGTGTGCTGTGTGGATGACATTTGGGATACCAGAGTCTGACCTTACAGCAGGTGTCTAAATAGGCCATGTGTATCGTATTAACACTGACTGTGTATGACAATGTGGTGTATGTTGTGTGTATGTGTATTGACTCTGCCTATACAATGTCCACTACAGTGTACCACAACTGGTTGGGATGCTCTGAGTACTGCATGTGTTTGAGGCAGCTGCTCATGTTACTGGAATGTGCAGAGTCCCACAGAAAACATGCAGAACATGCATTATGTGTAGGTGTTTTAGATGTGTATATGGCCTACAACTCACCTATGACATGCACATGTTATTTGCTATATTAAATGTAGAACACTCACCAGCATGGGTCTGCTGTCTTGCTGTCACACCAGAGGGACCTACAAGGATATGAGACAGTTTGTCAGTATCAACAACTATGGCATTGCTGCTGTGAGTTTGCAACTTTACAGTAGTACAACATGTGACAGTCACAGGCGTACAGATTATGTTCCAAATTATCAGTATTGCACAACATGAGGCTCCACATCTTCTAAATACACAGTACACATCTGACATATGCATGTTCTAACAATTGAGCTAACAGTAGTCTACAAATATGCTATGTTACCTGCACGCTCTAAGTCGACTTGCTGGGTGACTCCGGCCTCCATGATGACACATGTCTGTTGTAGTGGTTGGCCAGGAGCCACCACGCTGAGGAGCAGCTCTTCCACTCTGGTGAGGGGCGGGTGTGACGCTGCACCACCACCTGTGGCAAGCTGTTGTCTGCGGACATCGGAGGCAAGCTGCCGGACATGTCTAATTAAATCACTGCAGTGATGGCGTACCTGCTCATAAGTCTGGTTATGCATGCCTACATCATTCACCTGATGGACAACATCTTGCCACAGTGCAGTGTGCCCATGCTGGTCCTGGCTGGTTCTGGAGAAAAGCAGGGTGTGATGGTGTAGTAGGGCATCTAGGAGTATTTCCTCCTCTTCAGGGGAATAAGCAGGTTTGCGATTGTGAGACATGTCCCTGGAAGACAATAAAACAATAATTGTGAGCAAGTCATATGTCACACTTAACATTCTAAAGTACAGACATCAATGAAATGCCACATATAGCAACATATTGGCTGTCAGTAGATATACACTTTTAATACCACATATCAGTGCTCAGCCCACAACTGCCTGACAGTGCCTGGCACATTCTATATATTAAACCATGTTCTGCACAGCAAAAAAGTGAAACCAGTATGTAAGACTATACAACAGTACATGGCACACTGTATGTGACACAATGCACCACCTAGCCACAGGAGGTATATATCAAGCTAATGGATGAAGAAAGATGTCAGAATGTAAAGTACAGTTACAGTATTACCACTATACCACAGTAGTCTTTGATGCCAAACCCGTGCTTAACATATGTGCACAGTTGTTGATATAGGTGGCATACTGCTGTACTAGACTATACATGTTGATAGATACACACGTATACCCTGTACATGATTGAGGGCATGGTACAGGCATAATTACACACACATCAGACATACATACAACACACAAATGTATGCCAACACAGATGAACTTTACCTGTGTACCATACATTACTTGTGTCACTACTTACAAAGCCTTATGCCTGAGGTATGTAATCTGTGAGGACTACAGGGAAGACACAAAACAGTGTTTATAAGCAATGTGAACATACACCAAACTGTACTGTTTAGGCCTACAGCTTCAGGTAGTACTACAGTTCATATGGGAGTTGGATTCACCAGCAGTACCACTCACTAAGCATACATGTATTGCTTTAGCCTACAATGGGACACCACAGTCGACAACAAGGGACTACGTCACACCGTATGCCATGCTACTTTTTCTGCCTAGCAATAGCATACACATCTTTTGCTGGGATCACAGCTAGGAAACAAACTACCATGACAGAAACAAATTCACACTAAGCTATCATACCTTTACAGACCTTGCACGCATTCACCAACACATTCACCATCACACTCAGTCAACCTCACATAGCAATTATTGCACTAAGTATATGTGTGTGTGCTTCGTGTCATGGGTAGGTAATACGCTATTGTCCCTAGGGCCTACATCAGCCTAGCCATACGCTACCCTGGCCTTTGACACACATGTAATTTAATTTCACTTGCCCCTGTCAACCAGAACCACAGAGGTGATTCCTGTGTGTATTTCCTATCTCCCAAACAATCATCAGGACTATTTATGACAACTGCTATTGAGGAGCTTTGTTTGCTATTGATAAGTGGTTTGTTCCAGAGTATGGCATGTCTCTGAGTTAAGACTCTATCCCTCCAGCATGTGGTGTTTAGTGAGCTGACAAGGTGTAGGGCCCTAGAGCGTGTATCTGGGAGGGATTGTAATATGTTTACGTGGAGGGTGTCCAACAGCTATGGGTGTGACATAGCTCAGTATGTTAGGCAGTGATCACCTCTGGGTAGGCTCTATGCAACACAGTGTAGCAGTGGTTTTGTGAGTCGGTCTACATAGGCCATCTGTTTGAGGCCGGTATTACTCTTTGTGAGGTATGTCTGTGGCCTTTCCAGTTGCTGTAGTTGGCATTGTACTCTCCAATGGGTTTTCAGTGTGATAAGTAGAGGGGAACACTGACCTATATTTCCCTAGATGACACACCTTTTGTGATGACATGTACCACGTAGACAGAGTACATGACCAGTGTGGCACTGAGATTATCAAAGGGGAGGCTACTGTCCACCTGTGTCCCATGCTCCCTTATCACACCTTCAGTTTTTATGTAGACTACCACCTATGTGGTAGTTAATGGGTACAGTGTTCTGGCAAGAAGGGATGGAACTGCAGTGTCAACACTGAGCTTCAGTCCATACCTTGGTCGCCAGGCACCTGTCGCAGTAACTATGCTCCATGTCTCTCTCCCTCTATCTATATATATATATCTACACACACACACACATATATATATATATATATATATATATATATATATATATATATATATATATATATATATATATATATATATATATATATATATATATATATATATATATATATATATATATATATATATATATATATATATATATATATATATATATATATATATATATATATATATATATATATATATATATATATATATATATATATATATATATATATATATATATACATACACACACACATACATACACACATACATATAAACATCCATTGCTGTACATATAGATGCACATATAGGCACATATACAGTCCACTCTTCATGGTGGGAATATCACTTATGTGACAGTTGTGAGATATACAGTTATGTAATAATATTGCACAGTATTGTGCAGACTGCATTGAAGGTGTCCTCAGCTCATGTAGCTTTAGCAGGCCTCACTGGCTACAACACTGCAAAACTGACAGAGCATACCCACAGCGTTTAACCACCACATGTCATATACCAACACTGCATGCTATTTTCTTTTCCACACAGTACAACCTACATAGAAATATGCACATAACCTTGAACAACGTATATATGTACACCCTTCACAAACAGTTGCAGTATGTCCCTTACCCTATGCACATGTACAGATACATAGAGATACGTACTGCTGCCACATGTGGATGATTCACAGTATGTAGAGTACTCTTCATAAACATCTACTACATGCCTGCATATACATATGTGTTACATACCTTTCTTGCTGTGTTCCGTTTGTTTTTAAAGGAAATGTATTATTATTTATTTATTTATTTATTTATGTATTTATTTTTCGTATCTCTCTCTCTGCTGCTCCTTCTTTTTCTGTGTTTTTCTGCCTGTCTGTGTCTCTGCCTCTGCCTCTGTCTCTGTCTCTGTCTCTCTCTCTCTCTCTCTCTCTCTCTCTCTTGCTGCAATGAGATTATTGAATGTGTGGACAGCAAGTACAGCCTGCTTTTCTAGGTATCTACACATGTGCATGTGATGGCCTCTGCACCAATCGGTGCCCACCATTCACTAATTGCATGCTGTGTGGTAATTGCACTACTCACTGTCATAGCAGCCCACTGCTATAAAATGCTAGGTTAGGTAGGCGTAGCTCTTTCAGCTTTCCAAAGTGGGGCCCATGCTTGTTTGCTGTATACACCGTTGTGTCAGTCAGAAAGTTGGTATACTTCTTATCTCTGAAGCTAGGGTTGTAGCCAGTGATTTGCATGTTGTACTCAAACATGAATGCTGCTGCTTCTAGTACACACTTGTCAGTGTAGAACTTTACTCACCCCTCCACAGGCTTACACAAGATACATAGGAGTATGCACTTTCTTTTCTGATTAGACAATTAACTGATACTGTGTGGGGTTTGTAAAGTGCTACTGTAACATTATTTCCAGCTAGAATGGCTGGTTCTCATTTCACAGTCATGTCATGCAATTCCACAACAACTGCTGGTAAAGATCCACAGAACAAGAATTGTGTTATGACATTCCTATTTTCCCTTTACATTCACTCATTGTAATACATGATATATTTATTACAGCACCAACATGTTGTAAAGCTACTGTGGCCTAGTGGTACTTCATGCAGTCTAGTGTGTCTAAGGTCCGGGGTTCGAGACTGACTGAGGTGTTTTATTTTGCTGCTGAGCAGAACAAGGGTCCTACCATGCAGAGTGACTAAGGCACTTTTAAGCAGTTGTAAGCAGGGTTTGCACGGGTTTGCACGATGCTTAGCAATACTTAGCTAAGCGCACATATGCGCACACTCGCTCAAACCCGCTAACTACTGCTTAAAAGTGTTTACTCTCACTAACGCCCATGCTAATTTCTTTGAAAGAAAAGAAAATGGGGAGATAGGAAAGTGGTGAAAAGGGGGCACAAAAAGGGAAAGACAGTAGGGGAAACAATCTCAGGATGTGCAGGACGGTTGTAGGGGAAGTCCATGGCTGCCCATTTCTTTACCAGCAACAGCTGTGCATATGCAATATATTTGGTGTGAAATTTGAAACCTTCCACCCCTGAGAGAGGGGTGAGGACAACAAAGTCTGTTGTACTGCCAATTATAATTAATAGTTTACATGTCTAGCGGACATGTGTGCGAAATGGGCAGCTATGTATGGGGCATAGTATTTTTGTGGGAACAGATTGCCCTTTTATTTATTTATTTTTTTTTTTTCAGGTGAGAGTGGAAAGTGAGGTAGAGGAAGTAGGTATATTTGGGGAGGTAGGTTGGGGAGGTAAACAGACAAGACAAACAAGATGCATACAGGGGCAGAGTATGACACATGGGGTGGGTGAACACAATTGACGGGGATGGACATTTGGAAATCGCAAGCCCATGAGCCCACAGATGGTAACAGTGGAACTGAGATCCCCACCCATGGGCAGTCACCACTGCACCTTCACAGCCCCAAGGTTGGCTGTGCTGGGGGCTGCGTAGGAGGTACAGGCTCACCCGTGAGTCGCGCCACTCTCGCCTCGAGCTGGCATAGGGGATCAGCGACTGAATGCTGGATCTCCCTATGCACCACAGCCTGGACCCTTCGGAGGGTGACATGTGGCCCTTCTCCACCCACGCTTGCATGGGGGGGGCGAGCCCCATCCCCTGCAGTGCTTCCACCCAAAGGTGTCACAGGACCAACAGAGGAGGAGAGCTCGGGCTGGGCACCGGACCCTCTCGTGCCAGGTGCAATCTCCAGCTGAGGAGGGATAGGTGGTTCCACTGGGACCGGCCTTCCCATACGTTCTGTGGTTAGTTGTGTTTAATTACAACATAAACAACAGCATTCCAAATTAGTTGTAACAGCATGCAGTAATATTTCCATTAACCCAACACACCAACAGTTGAACAGCAAACATAGCACATGCATATATTGAATGACAGTGGACATTCCAACGGCATGCAGGGATGATTGGTGGCAACAGGCCACCAAGATTCTGGTGTTTGAACAGGGCACATGCATCAAAGTAAATGCAGATATTTATAGAACAATAGGACATATGTCCCAACAAATGTTTTGAGATTACACATACCCATTGAGTTGTGGAATTGCATATTGTTTATGCACATACAGTTGGGTGTAGAAAGAAACCTCAATTAACATCTTATAAGTACTTTTAGTCTACACTACATTCCTATTGACTGCAGGTGTATATCCACTACATGTATTATTACACTTGCCAACATGCATTAGGTTGTGTAATGGGTTTGGCTAGTTCATTATATACCTGACCTATATCTGACATACTAACTGTCCAGGATGCAGATGTTACTGCTAAATAGTTATTTATTTTATTTATATTTCTATATCTACATATCTGGATGTGTTCACGTGACATTTTCAGTTAAATTTCTACAGAACCCTACATTTCGTGTAGCACACTCACATTTCTGGGGAACACATTAACAAGCTACTCGTGTGCCAGATTTACTTATGCATGCCAGCCATTAACTGACTGTTGAGGACTGTATATATGCTTCGCAGGTACTGGCACTTCCATCATCCACTTTATATGGAACTGCCCAACTGTGGGTTGACAGCACTTATTACAACAGTCTATTTGTATAATGCAAGGGTACAACAACATTTCAAAGTAAGTGACACAGACACACTCCAAGTATTATACCTTTATTAATTACATTACACACTTTTCTACAGGCTCTCTCCTTTATTTGATATTACAGTGCATACGGAAGACATATTCAAGACATATTATACCTTTATTAATAGGTTACAACACTCTTTTTCAGGCTCACTCACTTATTTTATATGACAATACATGCAGAGATATTATTCCATACTTATTTTACCTTTCTTAATGGGTTACTACACTCTTTTTCTGGCTCTCTGACTTATTTTATATAACAGTACATGCAGAGGAATTATTCAGGGCATTTTATGGCTGTATTGGGCTACAACACTTTCTTTCAGGCTCTCTCACCTATTTTATATAACAATACATGCAGAATAATTACTAACCTGCCTGGTGGCGCAGCCTTAGCGGCCTATCTGCATAGGCTTGCTGATTCGCAGCACGGACACCTGCAGCTGTGAAGTAAATGAAGGGATATTGAGACATACCTATCCATTATATAGACTAAATTAGCATGTCTTACATACTGCATTCCATGGCTACCTACTCAGTAGTGGGGCATCTTGCATCCCATGGGCCTCCTGTATCCATCAGTTCAGTAGGTCCTGCTTCCATCTCTTCAGGTCTGCATGGTGGTGACGGACCTGCTCACCAGTCCGAGGAACACCTGTGGCACTCGTGAGATCATGAGCTAACCGGTTCCAAGCGTCTGCCTTGTACTCCGTCCCTTGGAACTGGCCCTGCAGGAGTCTTGTCTCATGACAGTGGACAAGGAGCCAAACCATGTATTTTGACTCCTTGATGCCCCAGCATTGCGCTTGAAAGCATGTACCCTCTCCAGCACCAGCCATTCTAACTGCAGATGGGAGCTACAATCAGTTATGGCGAGTATTCCCGCCTATGGGGCTTAAATATGCCGCATTTCTCTCACTTTTTTGTGATTGGCCATTTTTGAAAATTCTCGGCTGACTGCAGACCTGCTTAGCAATGGTTAATCTACCATTTATAAGTATATGTATGTTAACAGTGGCTGTTTATTCTAAGCTGTCATGGCTTAGTGGTTCAGTACTTTGATTATGGTGCACAGTGTCATGAGTTCAAACCTTGCCATTGCTTTTTATTTTACTACTGTCCAGACAGGCTAGGGGGTGTGGCTGTGTTTAGGCAACTTTGCTCTACGTTGCTCCACGTTGCCAAATGGTGTACTGGTTGGCGTGGCGCACACCTCCGCGTTGGGTAAAGTGCTATTTAGCTATGGGCAACTATATTGTGCTGGGTAAATCGCTACTTAGCTACGGGCACCTATATTGCACTGGGTAAAGTGCTATTTAGCTATGGGCAACTATATTGCGCTGGGTAAAGCGCTATTTAGCTATTGGCAAATATATTGAGCTGGGTAAAATGCTATTTAGCTATGGGCAACTAGATTGCGCTGGGTAAAGCACTGCTTAACTACGGGCAATTATATGTCAGGATCCTTTATAAATATACATTTTGTTCACTGATACATAGGCCATTTCAATGCTTTTTAGTAAAATTTTATTCATATATGTTAGGACTTATTTCATATACTAATTTAAAACATAAAATAGAAAGGGGAGTGGTGGTACTCGAACCGTGAACGCCTCTTCTTTGTGCAAAGGCTCTACCACTACACTATTGCTATTTGGCTTAAGTTGCATAAACATTCCTTATTATGTTCTTCAGTGTCGACATTGCTAATTGCAGTTGAGCAATGGGCACACCTGCGCAAATACGGGTAGCTATATCGGGAATTAGAAAAAAAAAAATTAAAGTTTTACTTTTTATAACTGTGCTGGGGGTTTACAATGTGAGGGAGTGTAGTGTTGGGTACATAGACATTTGAGCGGACTCGCTCATGTGTGTTGACATCTCACAATTCAGACTCTTGCAGGGGTGTGGACCTTTGGACTGCTTGGCAGTCAGACACGCCCCCTGCCTTCCTGCACCATCCATGTTAGACTTGGAGTGGAGTCAGCGTGCCCTCATGAATATGCATGGCACGCTGACATCATACCGTTCAACTGCAGTTTCCGAGTAAGACTTATTTAGTCTTACACGGAGGATTCGTGAATCCGGCGGTATGTTAATGTCAAGGAAAGCAATAACGAACTCATACAAAATGATAGGGGAAATCATATTCCAGAAAGACCTTCTCTTCTCTAATTACTGGAGAAAATTAAAACCTGATATGGATGACCAGCAAATAGAAAAGGCAATCAACTTAACATTGAAAACTATTCCACTTAAAAAAACTCTCTTACACGCAACTCATGATTAATAATAATATTTATTTCACCCCAGCAATTCTTCACGAATTCAATGCAACTAAGTCCCCATACTGTCCACACTGTAAAGACCAGATTGCAGACCTAATACATATATTCTGGAGTTGTAAATGAGTTTTCAAGCTTTTGAATTCCCTTAAGTTACAACTGCAAAAAATGGGGTATCAAGCATCAACACTAATATGGGAATTTACTCTTTTGCACATCCTCCCGGCCAACATCTCAGGAAAACAAGCTAACCCACTTATAACGATTTTTTTATTAACGAAGCTATATATAGCTCGCAAATGGTTAGATCCTGTAAGTATCTCTTGGGAGGAATTCAAGAAATCTGCTATTAAACATCTACTAGCACATAAAATAGTATTGGACAAAAGAAACAAAAATATGAAAGCCCGAGCAATCTGGAAACAGTCCTATAACATCTTATTAGCATAAAGCACCAGGTAACCATATCTTATGAACTGGAAGTATTCCCACGAGTACACAGTTTAACTATGGATGAAGTATCATTTTTGTATGTGCTGTTTTTAGACTAATGACATTAATTGGGAAAGTATCTTTGTATATATTGTAATTAGGTATGTTGTATGACCTACATATTTCTACTTTATCCACAATGTATAACATGCAAATATGGTCCTTTTGTAAATATGGAATGGTTATGTTTTTTGCAAATACAAAAAAAAATAAAAATTATTGAAAAAAAAAAGTGCACAAAGCAATGCTATCTGTAAAATGTCTTATTTACAGTTATAAAAGTGCATTCTCAGTCTTTGCATAAATACTGTAATATACCAGTACAGTGCCTGCAAATGGATAGTTGTACACTACCCCAGTACATAAATGTTAAATAAAAAATTATATATTATAAGGTACACAAGCCCAGAAAAATATTTTTCTCTAAAATTGCACAAATTGTCATATTTTGGAAACTGTGCAACCTAGGCATATATTTATGAGCCAGACATGACCTTTCATATGACAGCAAGACATTCCTCTATGAACACTTGGTCATTGAGAAATTTACATAAATATGACAAATTTTGCTTAACTTTATAATTAGCAATATAAGTAACACTGATCTCTCAAGATGTTTAACTTACAGAGCAAATAGTGACAGTCAAAGTTATCTAAGGTTACATCTGATACCATGCAATAAGTTGTTAGTCGCTTGGTTTTGGAAAAATTACATACATATGGAAATATTGCATATCTTCTTAATTACTATCAAGCAAGCAGTACAATTGTAAGTATAGTGTACTAGAAGTGGTTATTGACAATATATTTTTCCACTTCCCATCATGCCTTCTCACACCATGCCTCTGAATAACGTGTGTATCTCAGTTTTGAAAATATAACTACAAAAATATGAATAACGAGACAAATGATGATTAATAACTCCATGACAGGACATCATAGATTAACAAACTTAGTAACATTTTGTTACATACATCTTGCCCTTTCTAGTATGCCTAGCATTAATTAGTATGTCACTTAGTTAAAGAAGCCAGGTCAAAAAATCTCTGGATACCATAATGACTTATAAAGCTAGATTCAGTAAAGTTTGCGGAAGCTATTTACGAACAGAGCAGTACGCCGAAGGAAGATTTCAGCACACTTGCTGTGGACGCGATTTCAGAAGACACACTGAAGGCAATCTGAGTATTTAACTATTCAGTGTAGGATAATTATGGATTCCACGTATGCCCATCCGATTCCAAAACACTTCATGCGTACACAGCACAACTTAAATGTGACAAACTGCCATGCTGACTCTGTGTCTTTAATCCTTTGCATAGGCTTTACAGACCTCAAGGAATAAAAGGTAATACTACAGAGTTTGCCAAATTCCATAGCAAATTTTTATTTTATTTATTTATGTATTTTACATTTGTTTACCGGGAAAGTCAGACTGGGCAATAATTGCTCGTTTTCAGCAGAGGCACAGCGAGAAAAGCTCCACATAGTACTTCACGTTACAAAAATATTCTAGAACATTCAATACAGAAAGCATGCAACATAGTAACAAAAACAAGCTAGTTTCTAAAATTCTGTAGAAAAATATTGAATGTAGTCCTTTTGGGGAACATTTAAACAATATGCAGAAGGTAAAATCCAGGTGGATAATGTAAGATCATGCTACACTTTGAAGAATCATACCTATGACTAGAAGAGAAGGTTATCATGTAAAGCACCCTTTTCAGGTACTAATGAGAAAGGACTGCATATTTATTAGGCTAGTCAGGGTCTTGACAGTTACATATCTATGAGTTGGATAGATCGGACTTCAGCTGACTTTTGGAGTTAAGTTTGTTATTTTGCATTCTGATTCTGTTAGGGAGGGAATTCCAGATTTTGGCAACTCCACTTGAGTACAGAGAATGAACAAAAAAATACAACATAAAAATGCTCTCTGTTTTAAATGAGCTGTAACAGGTTGTAGTGATGGAAGCCGTAAATGAGGCTGTGGATGTGTATCCTAGAAGGCAACCAGCTAGACTGAGAACAAGGCTGCAACTAAACCCATTGTCAGACCAGCAAATCACTGGCAGGTACTGTCTATACAGACAACTGGTGTAGGCTGTCTGCAACTTATGTGCCCTACATGTCTGTGCAAATCCTGCAATGAAACCCCATCCCCCTTGAAACCAAAGTGTGTCTTAGTCTGAGTGTACTTGCATCTGGGACATTCCATAAACACATGGGGGATGCTTTGGGAGTATCAGAGATAGCTGCCAGCCATATCCTTGCAAAACTACTTGAAGCAATGTTCAACAAGGTGGATGACTACATAGACTTCTCATCCACCCTCACAGAACAGAGAAATTTAATGCACCAGTTTTACAACACTGCAAACTTCCCAATGTACATGGTGCAATAGATTGCAGACACATACCTAGCAAGACACTAGTACATCCTGATACAGACTGATATAGAAACAGAAAAGGCTGGCCATCTATCAACTACCAGGTTATGTGTGCAGTAGATATAAACATAAAAACACTCCACGGAAGTGTCCATGATGCTTCCATATGGATGGAAAGTGGATTGAGAGCTGCATCCCAGCAATGTGAAATACCTGAGAGAACACTACTGGGTAAGTACAGGAGCACAGCTAGGATGTATGCTAAGGATATCCCTTACAACAATATCCATTCTGACAAAGTGTGTTTTCACTACCCACAATGGGTGACTGTGGTTAATAACTCCATTGCTGGAAATGGTTATTTTCCTACAGCAGGAGGCGGACACCCTCTGACATCTGGTCATGCACACCATGTGCACACCTACATCTACCGCAATGCCTTGTTTCAGGTTGTTGTGGGGAACTGCTACCAGCAGTGATCTCAAATGGAGTCTGTCATTCAGTGGCCTCATCCTGTTCAACATCCAGTGTCCCATCATCCTCCAAATGTCAAGACAAGTTCTCCATCACATCTGAGGCTACAGCTTCAGTAACATCACTGTCAACATCTTGGATGGACTCTCTCAACACGTAAAGGTTCTGTGTGCCAGAAGACATAGTATCATGCTGAGACACATCTGATACCACATCATGATCTCTGGATGGGCTGATGGACAATACAGATATTTGATGTGCTGAAGGCAGATACAGAGGACACAGATCAAGACAATTTGCTTACATCATATAATGGATTTCATCAAAGACATAGGGTATATGTAACTCACTGCAATTTTACAAATAATAATGACTTTACATGAGGTCTACTGTTTGTATGTTATACAATCTGCATACATGAAGTATGGAATTAGGCTACACAGCCAATGTACATGACCTATGTGAGGAATACAAATAAAACCCACACCTGATAACTCCTCATGGGAAGATGGTATTGTGAAGAGGATGAATTATTGTAGGGGGAAAAGCAGCATTAGTGATCACATCATTTCCACCATTAACTATGTGAACATAGATAAAACATATGGAAGGTTTGACATACACATATCAATCATTTGTGCAGTTGATAAGGTTGATGCAATCTGGTGTAGCAATGGGAAGATGTACACAGCATTTATGGAGGACAGGAGGTCAACAACATCATTTACAGCAATGATGTGTATGAAACATAGTGTGCAGATACTCATGTGATGGACTTGCACCTGTGTGCCAGATGGCCCTGTGTTGAAAAGTGTTGACATAAATGTCATGTATCACATGTGTGCTACACATTGATGCAAGCTATGAAACGTTTACAATAACATATCTGCTGTGTCTGAACTTAAACCTGCATGGCTTGGACCCATTCTGGATGCACCTGTATTGTACAATGTTAGGGAAATAACAATATAACAGTAAACAGAAGTGTTATGAAATGAGGCTGAGGCAATAACAGGTAGTGGTCAGAGTAACACAGTATGGAGACACCTGCCTGCCATTCCCTGGTGTTGTCCCAAAGTAGCTGGACCTGTGAATAGTAATGTAGACAGCAGTACACATGTTGGTTGGACTTCTCTGTCTGTACTGCAGTTGTATGAATACATGTCATTAGACTTACATTCATCACCCTCACCATGTGTGGATCTGTGTGCATGGCTCAAATCTGCTGCTGTAAATCAAAAGTGACAATATATGAATATGCATGCTATAGCAATATGCAATGATTGTCTCCATGCTTAGCCATCTCATGGAAAGAAAGACATACATGTTCAGCCTGGAACTTCAGCTTCAGTCCTACCCCAGGTATGCATTACTCCCATCTCAATGTGTACAATAAGACCAAAAATATTGTGATGTCATGGGGGGTTAACAGTGGTCCACCGCTGGTGGCATCCCTCAATTTCTTGTAACATCTCACTTTGCTGGCTGCACGAAGGATCATCTCTGAAAAGCATCATCTACATGCATCTTGGGATCTGTTGTGACCTCCAGCTGCATTTATCATGATGATGAGGACGGTCCAGATTTCATATCTCCACACTGTATCACCAGAATGGCCAAGGAGTCTTTGCCAATGTTGTTGGAGAGCATCAAGTATGATTTCATTTTCCTATGGGGAGAAATTGTCACCCCCAGGAAAGTTGGCCATCTGAAAGACAGTGATATGCACATGCTCATATTCCTGTGTGAGCCCATGTATGCGGTTGAATCTGTTTTAGCATATGTCAGCGTAACAAGTTGCACTCCTGTGCAATGCAAAGGTCTGAACAATACTGTCTGCGACAAATACTAACATGGCATATAAAAAGTTAACAATACAAAATGAAAATAACTTGCAATATTTTTAGAGTCTGTGTGTGGGATTAAACCCCCTCATACTGCATATATGTTAAATGGAGGTCCATAGACAACAGCATCATGTCACAGAAGTCTACATGCATTTCACATTAAAATGCAGCACAAACTAACAATTGCACAACATACGGAAAGTGTTTGCAAACCTCAGGATCTATAGGCAGGCCATGGACAGTACATATCCATTGTATATTGAGCCAGTAATGATAAGACCTTTGTAAGAAGCGTCAGTGAAGAAATATCTGTAACTGCAACAGCACATATTTTTAACTGTTATGTTAAAAAAACATGAATTAAGAAATATCCATAATATCAACTTAACATAATACATACAGAGAGTGTCAGAATCTGTAGATTTCCATAGTTACACAACAGAGAACAAGAAATTAACAGTAAGAAGTATGGATGATCCATAAATCTGCCATTATATACTGTTCAGAGTTGCAGTGTAATACTGTCTATTAGGGTTACCAGCTTTCGTTGTGGCTAAAACCAGATTAAGGCCACACCCCTTTCACCAGCAGTATCCACGGTCACCCCCTCCATTTCTCCCACCCACACTCCACCCATTTTGTGACATCATTGTGATGTCATTGGGTGGGGGACACACTCTTTTTCTGTTTCTAATCCCTGCTTTTAGCTGATTTACTATGCTTTTCTGTAAAAAAAAAAAAAAAAAGTAAATCAGCCGAATTACAAACTCCGATAGTCTGTTTCTTTTTTTGAAACAGAATACTGGAGTTTGTACAGTGTTTTCAGGACTACTGGAGAATCAATTTGATTTTCGGATAGTCTGGAAAAAAACAGAGGGGTGGCAACCCTACTGTCTACACAACTGCATATGGGAATGGAATCAATTAATTAAAATCTGTATGCATGGGGGTCAATCAGACATCAGCCTAGTAACTTACAGCAAGTTCTGCTAAAGCTCAGATTTTGAGTAAAAAGTAATATAAACAGGTACCTTTGAGAATGACAGACTTTAAAAGATGCAATGATCACCAAAACAGAAATGTTACCATTTACCAATGTACTTGTTTGGGGACAAGTGATATCACAAAGAAAGACTGACTAAATTTTTAACTACCCCTATACGGAAAACAGCTATAAACACATAACAGAAGCTTGGCCCTAAACAAGTGATATCACAAAGAAAGACTGACTAAATTTCCCAGTACCAGCAGCCAGCAACTCTCCCTATATCTTGCTGCCCAGACCCTTACTCCTACTCTTATTATTACCCACATTTCATTCCCCCCTATCCCTCCTTGACTCTAAACATTTCCCTACTGCTTTCCTATAACTTTTACATTCTCTTCTCACTCTTTGCCTAACTTACTATTTAAGCGCCATCTTTACTCCTACCTCTCTTGCTCGGCTAACTGTATTGTTAGATGAACGCTCCTGCTTTGCAACATTGATTTCTAGGCGCCTTGCATCCTGTGCCTTGCAGAGATATATGTTTCGGATGCTTGTTTAAACATGCTTCAGGTAATTTACAGCCACCTGTTTTATTTTAAGAAACGACTCAGTTTAAAAGACAGGTGTAATTTATATGATTAGTGTGATCCTCGGTGTTTTCGACGCTGCTGCTCTGCTTAGCGTTGATTTCTATCAGCGTTTTGCATCCCTGTGCCTTTTAGCTGATATATACTACACAAACTATATGATCCTCGGTGTTTTCCTAGGATTATCACTTTTTTTTTTTTTCCCAGTTTTCTAGGCAAAGCATAGTACTCTGTTTAATATTGTCTTTGAACACAGTTGCCGACTGCATTGTTATTAATTAGACAACTGTCTACGATTAATTGCTGTCGCATTTTATGAGGATATATGTTGTTTGAATATTCTATTTTTTCCTTTTCTCTCTCTTCACAATCTCTCTCTCTTTTCCTAGATTTTAACTACCCCTATAACGGACCCAGCTATATATCTTGCTGCCCAGACCCTTACTCCTACTCTGCTATTATTACCACTTGCATTCCTGCCTATCCTCCTTTGACCTCTAATACATTTCCTACTGCTTCTCCTATAACTTTACATTCTCTTTGAACCCCCCTACCCCCATTCCCCACCACCCCCAGGGGTCCTAAACTTAAAGCTCCCTGGACACACCCCTAACCTGATCTTCAATCCTCTCTTCCCCCCTCCCTGGACACACCCTACCCACATAAACATACTATAATATATCTCAATCCTCTAAATTCATATCCATATACTTCTTCTACCCCTAACTATCAACTACCTAGATTTCACCGACTGTCACACCTAAAATACATTTTGCCTTCGGACAACAAAACTAAACTTCTAACCTTTCTAAAATGTAACCCATAAACAACAAAATACCCACGTGCATTTCCCTCCTACAGATACATTCATTTGACATTCTCTGTATCTCTGAGACAATAGCATTACTGTTGATAATCCTTCTTCTCATATCAACCTCCATGGTTTTATCCAAACCATTACTTCAACTACAAGGCTCAACAAACACAGTAATAGAAAAAGCATTTTAGACTGGATTCTTATAAATAAAGTCAAAGATAATTACAATGCATCATAAGAAATGTACGCACCATCAAACACATGCTCCTGAACGTAGCATTATAATTAAATGAAATCTAACCAAAAAGCAATAATAGCTGATAAAAGAAATTCTACTTCAATAACAAACTGCAGATGCTTAACATGTAACCTCTCAAACTCTTCCTCTAAATTCTCTCTACATCCCATCTCTACATCTTACATATACAGACTTTCTCCTTTCTTAGCCTGAAACCTTGTACCCCAAGTTACCAACTTTCTACCTTTCTTTCTAAGCTGCCAAAGGCTATCTATATCCTATTTCTATTCTCATAAATAGGACAATCAAAGAAGGTATCCCTAATATATATATGGAAGGTCTCATTATCCCACCCATAAAGGTGTGGTAACATTGACTACTCTCTAACTACTTTAGACTCTCTCCTCCTCTCTCTCCCCAAAAAAAAAAGAAATGTAAATACACCATCAGTGCAACACAACTCCTCTCTCCACAACATCATAGCTAACTGTCAACATGGGATTCAGGCTAAATCACAGTACTACTACTGCCCTCCTTTCCTTTGTAGACTTAACCTTTTTTTAATCAATACTCTTGAATTCCTATCTTTTGATATCCTCAATATGCAGATGATTCTACACTCATCTGCTCAAACTTCACTATCTCTTCTAACAATGCCACTATCATCTCTCCGACTCTACTACTAAACTGTTAGGTATTACAATTGATAATAATCTCTACTAGGCTGGCCAGAATTCCAAAACTATCTACATAACAACCATTGCATCATTACCTCTTTTCAAACTAAACATTAAACTTCACTTCCAAAATCACTGGCTGTGCACCTGTAGTAAACCTGATTAATCCTTCCGTAGTATTTATTTCATTTAGTTATCTTTATCAGACTTAGTATATTATAGTTATATATCTAAAATGGAAATATCTCCAGTTAGACTAGCCCGGTCAACAAATGTAAAATAAATAAAAATAAACTTCTCACTCCAAATCATAAAAACTAAGTGCACTTAATGTGCACCTGACTTTAAGTACCATTTGCACCATACATAATTAATAAGGCTCATTAAAATTCTAGGCTTTGGAATCCCATTTTCACACCTCCATGTAAACTGACTCCATGCAGGGTAAACACCCAGGTGTATTACATAAACACCCAGTAAGTCCAGATAAATGGTACCATTTGTGGTGTGTGCCTGTTATCTTCCAGTGATCTGATAGCATGACAGCAGCATCACTTTCAAATAATGATTTAATACATTTACAGACCAGACCAGTGCTAACTGTAAACTGAGTGGGATCTCAGTGAGCATTTCTCTGTTTTTGGATTTTTCAGGCATTTTCCATTGCAGGATCATGATAGCTACTTCAAGGAGGCTGAGATGTGTCCATGCACCCAAATGGACTGAGGAGGAGGCCACCCAGATGCTAACTGTGTACACTGGAGTGGAGCATTGGATGACATCCAGGAAAGAAACTTCACCATGACAGACATATGGAGCCAAATTGCGAGGAAGCACTGAAGACGTACAGGGATCTACTGCACTGGAGTGCAGATTCACCACCACTATGATGACCTGCGTCAAAGTGATGCAGAGGAACTTTGTCGAAGGGTTAGCGTGGGACTGAGACAGCCCACGGATCCCTACTGTAAGTGTGATTATCCTATATATACCTGAGCATTCCTACAGAAAAAGGTATATATCTGTGTCCTATATATATATATATATATATATATATATATATATATATATATATATATATATATATATATATACACATATACCATATGGGTGGTATATATGGCTATATGCCAATGTGGGGCATTTTATGTGGGCCAAACCTCATGTGCTTTAAAACAGCGTATAGCCCTCCACATAAGTGACATTAAATACCAATGGGGTTCACGGTGCTTTATACAAACATAGGTTAGTTCATACTACTGCCCACTTTGTGTTTGTAGGCATAGATAAGATCCCTAGACAGGACATTAATACCATAGTTAAACATAAAATACTTACGGAAAAAGAACGTCTCTGGATAGTTAACCTGGGAGCTCTTTTCAATCCAGGCCTTAACGACCAATGGAAATACAAGGGGTGGTAGTCTAGTTATATCCTTTTAATATCTTCATGAGGTGGTAGTATGAAGACATTTATTCACCTGTATTTACGTGCATTTTTGCCAATAAATGTATTCACGCTTATATGCATATATGCATGGGCTGAGTGCATTCATGCATGCATACTTGTGGGAATTTATACTTATGTATATGATGGTTCAATATATCATTTTCATAGATTGCAAAATATTTAATTTGATTATGATGGAATGGATATTGCAAGATCAAATGGTTTATTTATTTTATTCATTAATTTTTCTTTTATTATGGGTTAAGGATTTTTTCAATTTTGGTGCTTCAAGGATGGGTGTATGAATCTTTAATACTGTTACCATAGGTTTTTTAACAAAAAAATCTTTAAATCAAATGTATAAATACTGGGCCTTCTGAGAATTTGGTCACACACTGATGATGCTAACTGTACTGCAATAAACGTCTCTCCACGGAGCTGTCTTTTTTTGCATTATTTAGCTGAGTGCTGGAGTTCCAGTTGTTGCTTTTATATATATATATATATATATATATATATATATATATATATATATAGGGATCGAAAGTTCTAAAGACTGAAAATCAAAATGTCTAAAACTCAAAATATTGAAAATATTTTTAATGCAGGAGGCAAACCTCCTTGCAACCCCCACACCCCCTGCTAATTATATATACCAAATGCAAGATCACACAATACTGGAGAAAGGGCAGATTCCATTTTCACCATTTTGATTTTTAGTCTTTTGAGCTATTGATCTTCTGAAGGAGATCCATATGTTTTTTGGAGCCATTAACTAGCTGTTGTGATAAATAGCTCATGGAGATAATTAATTGGATGCGTTTGCTGCTATCCTTATAAGTCTTGGTTTGATTCTCATAAATACCTCTCAACCTCTTAGTGCAAGAAATCTAGACAAAGCCTAAAATAATGGGGAGAGGGACAAAGGCCCAAAATAGGGACAGATTTTAAATAATGCTCTTATAAACTTAGACATTTGCTAGAATAACAGGATTTGTGTTAACATGTATTCTCTTAAAGATATGAAGTCTGAAACACATGATTTGTGTTAGCATGCTTTCTCTTAATGACATGAAGTCTAAAACTCAAATGTACATCACTATTTAGTGACTTCAGTCCTCTCAGATTTGACCACAAAACCACAAATGTTTTGAGGAACAAACCAAAAATATGTAAGAAAACTCTGGACGGTCTGTCAAAATCTGAACAGTTGAGAGGTGTGTTCCCATGCTGTTCATGTCTTTAATAATGTTTGCTATATCCATAATTATGACCTATGCAGATGTACATATGTTTTATAATGTATAACTTAATCATTCCACACAGCCACTGTCCTCGTGCATCACTGACGCCTATAATGCCTAGGCCGTGGATGACTCCGCATTTCGTAGTTTTTCGTTATAGTACCACAGTATCACCTACTGCACCATTATACATCAGAATAACAATTCATATGTAACCTCATTATTTTATTTCACATAATAAAGTAAACATGCTTAATACAGTCCCATTTATTTAAGCCAAAAGGAATGCCTAACCAACAACGTACACATCTGTTATCAGTTATATATTGATAGCTGTTATTTCTTTACAATAAAATGTCTGTTTGCAGTTTTCGTATTCATCTGTTCTCTACTGGAATTCGAATTAGCACCTGCAGTTCCTGTTTGCTGAGATGCAACTATTGCTGTCTGTTAGGTCAGCCGGTAAGGAAACTGCTCAGTATACCTACATTTTGGCGTCCTGCGAGTTCCAATCCACAAAGGGAGAAACATATCTGAAATTGCTATCTTGGTTTACTTCACCCATAGCATTTCTTTAGAGAAACATATTCATATTAATGTTTATGTTGCACACGGTTATGAATAACTGAGTTAGTCAAATATGCCGTAATCCATAATGATCTGCTAACATCAGCTTTTTAACAGCTGGTTTAGTAAAGCAGTACCTGTTTGTTTAGCAAGAATGGCTGCTGACTGTTAGCTTGGCTTGTAAAGAAGCTAACCAATATATCTACATTTTTTGGCATGCTGTGGATTCCAGTCCACATACGGGAAACATGTCTCAAATTGTCATTCTGGTTTAATTCACCTATACCATTTCTTTAGATAAGCATATTCCAGCTTTGTATCAGCAGGATTACTAAACCTTGCTACAAATTGTAATATGTCTGACCAATCCTTTTGTTATTATTGTATAATTTCTAAAAGTGCTATCAAGTTCTGTTTTACCATTAAATATTGCATTCAATTCCAAAACAACATCATTCACATCTTTTAAGGGGGTTGGATGGGCAGACTTAAAGCTGAAATGCAGAACATGGAATATGTATGTATTTGCCTAGTGATGTGCACTCTGCCAAGGAATGTCATGGCCTTTTGGAATCTGACCTCTGATGTAAGTCTGTTTATAGACAGACCTTACACCAAAATAAGTAACTTACACTGAGAGCAAGTCTTTTGAATCAGGGCAAACTTAAACTGAGACCAACTCTTTTTTAATCCGACCCTAAATGTTTTTGTCTATGTAAATACTTCCAATGGTACTGCTGTATGTTTATTGCAGCCACTGTAAATCATGTAAATTATTACTATGTGTTCGCTACATTATAAATCATATAAATTATTACTGTGTGTTTGTTACATTCGGTGGTCTACTTTCACTTTCTATTACCAGGTGGCCCAGGTCGTCTGATTTCTTTTTTTTTTTTTGACAAGGGTGCACAGGCTCCTGGGTTCGAGCCTTGCAGGGGCTGTTTAGTCATTCAAAGGGGATCCAATGCCTGTCAGCCTGGGATGACATGCTCGACAAGCCACGATGCTTCGCTAGGGACGGCTTGCACCTTTCACCCCTGGGCTTTCAGATATTGGCAAAGGCTCTTGCTACCCCCATAGTGCCTTTTTTAGGCAAGGCTCAAAAGACAAACCCACCTCCATAGGTATCACAAGGGATAAGAAACTAAGAGTAATGCTACTCAATGCCAGAAGACTAAACCTCAAGATGCACTTTTCGAAACTCTCCTTAGCATGGAGAACATCGATATCTGTGCAGTAACAGAAACCTGGTTCAAGGCTCCCGAGAGCACCCCAGCAATACCAGGTTATACCTCATACCATGCTTTTCGGGCCCAAAACTTGGACCGAACCACAAAAGGATGGGGAGTATCAATATTCGTCAAAGATACCCACATCTCCAGGTTGGTGGCACAGCATGAAGCATCAGAGACTATCCATGTGCAACTAACAGTGGGTAAAACTGCCTTCCAGTTTATAGCCTGCTACAGACTACCCTCTCAAACCCAGGAACCCCACTCAGCCTTTCTGAGAACACTGGAAAATATGAAGGTCTCTCCAAACACCATTATATTGGGCGACTTCAACTACCCAAACATAGACTGGGAGCGTTACTCTAGCTCCAACACCCTAGCCCAAAGTTCCTAGAATTTATAAACTCAGATGCTATGGAACAACTTGTTACCACTCCCACAAGAGGGGAAAACATACTGGACCTGATCATCACCAACATGGGGACTCTATGCTCCAGACCAGAAGTGTATCCCTCACTGGTAAGATCAGACCATAAACTAATCTCACTGGATATTCACATCCCGACCCCACCCCCTGCCCAGAAAACCACAGTGAAAAACTTCTCTAAAGCAAATTTCACACTCCTCAAAATCGAGGTGGAATCCTTCAAAGCCCTCGGGCCTGTGGAAAATACAGCCCAGACCGCAGAATCCTTTATAAATGCATTCTATGAACACCTTTAGGAATGCATGGATCATGCAATCCCAAATAAAACCAAGACCCAATTCTCCAAAGGCAGACGTCCTGTCTGGTGGACCCCAGCCATAAACAAACTATACAATAGAAGGAGGAAGCTACTACATGATAGAGCAAAATCCCAAAAAGGGAAGGCATCTCTGATCAGTATTAGCAAAAAACTACAGGCACTCATAAAATCGTCTAAGGACAGCTTCGAGAGAAAAATTGCACAGGACACTAAGGATAATCACAAGGCTTTCTTTAGTTATGTTAGGAACCTGGGTGGGAATTCCCAGATATGCTCAGAATTAGTCCAAAATGACAAAAAATACACCGAACCCACCCCACAGACATTGCCAACATCCTAGCTGACAGGTTCAGTGCAAATCCCCCCCCCCACTAAAAGGGCAAATATCTATCCCAGCAGAGTGCTGCCCCCCTGACATCTCAGATGTTCAGGTAAGAGCCGCTCTCTCCAAAGCAAAAAACACAAGATCAATGGGACCAGACGGTGTCCCGGGCTGCGTCCTACATGAACTCCAAGAAGAGCTAAACCCAAACATAAAACTACTGTTCAATCTCAGCCTTACTACAGGATATGTACCCAAAGAGTGGCGTACAGCAACACTCTCCACAAAGGTGGTGCCTCAACGGATCCTAGAAACTATCGCCCCATAAGCCTGACTAGCTTGGTCTGCAAAGCTATGGAAAGGATCATCATGGACCTCATAAATAAAGATATTGGGGACCTACAGACACTGGATCCTACCCAGTTCGGCTTTGTTAAGGGCAGATCCTGCCTCTTAAACCTGGTCGATTTCTTTGAAACAGTCACCAAGGCCATTGACGAGGGGAAGGTGGTCCATACAGCCTACCTGGACCTCGCAAAAGCCTTCGATACAATACTCCACTCGGGCATTATAGATAAGCTCACCAGCTTAAATATAAACCCCTATGTCACTAGATGGGATGGAAACTGGCTCAAGGACAGAACCCACATGGTTAGAATTGCTGAAGCCATGTCAGACTCCAAACCAGTTACAAGTGGCGTCCCACAAGGCTCAGTCCTGGGACCTCTCTTGTTAGGTATATATTTCTCAGAGGAACAGGCCAACATGGAAGGACTATGGCTGACCAAGTTCACAGATGACTGCAAACTGGGCGCCATAATCGACTCTCCAGCTGAACAAGCATCCTCCAAAAGGGCCTCATAGAAACAGACAACTGGTGTCAAAGCCATGGCCTCAAGCTAAACGCCAAAAAGTGTATAGTCATCCCCTTTGGCAAAAACAAAGTGCCCACAAATTACCACATAGGTGGTAATCCATTAAGTACAGAAGAAGTAATTAGGGACCTGGGGACCCAAGTTGATAGCAATCTCTCATTTGAAAACCACGTGGCCAAAGTGGTTAGAGAAACATTTTATATAGCCCAACTAATCATGAAGGGATTCACATCTAGATCTGGGGAGGTCATCGTGCCTCTTTACTCATCCCTCATCAGGCCCATAATTGAGTACAATGCCCCTTTTGGGATGTACCTTACCAGACACCTGCAGCAACTGGAAAGACCTCAAAAGTACCTCACCAAGAGGATCAAAGGGCTCAAACAGATGCCATATGCTGCCTGGTTAAAGAAACTCCAGCTCTACTCAGTGGCATACCGCCTGCTCAGAGGTGATCTGTGCTTGACATATAAAGCCATGTCCAACCCAGAATTAATGGACATGCTGCACCTCAGAAAATCCAAATCCCATCGAGCTACGTGCTCGAGAGACTTGAACCTCAGCACTGAAATAAATAGGACATCCTGGAGGGACAGATTCATAACCCAGAGGCTCCCTTCACTCTGGAATAAAATCCCAGTCCAGGTTAGACAGAGTCCCTCATTGACTCTCTTCAAGAGGAATCTTGATGAGTGGATGGGAGATCACAGGTTTACCCCGGGTATCACTTCTGTGTCACTGTTAGACAGAGGCACAGTATACTAACCTCGAAAAAGGGCATAGCAAAATTAATTTAAAATGGGTGGCGAAAGCCAAACACACTTTGGCTAGGCTTATAAATGCCCTAGGGCAGATAGCCTAGTATGAACCTATGAACCTATGAACAAACTTATAAACAAACAAGCAGACAAACAAAACAAATAAATGAGCAAAAAATAAATAAATATGAGAATATTTGTGAGGGTTAACTTCTAGTAGTTGGCAAACTTAGCTGATATAATGTAGTTCTCTGTCAAAATCTACAGGTACTCACGTGTATGTGTGTGTGTGTGTGTGTGTGTGTGTGTGTGTGTGTGTGTGTGTGTGTGTATATATATATATATATATAATACAGATATATATATATATATATATATATATATATATATATATATATATATATATATATATATACATATATATATATATATATATATATATATATATATATATATATATATATATATATATATATATATATATATATATATATGTGTGTGTATTTGCTTCATATTCAGGTCCACCTAGAAGTATGTTACTACAAAGAATTGTCTGCAACAGTTTCTTCTTATTATCAAAAAGACTTGTCTTTCCACCAGCTGCTTTGTCATTTCATTGGGCATTTTTGTTAATTATCACCATATATGCCTTCTTTGCTGAAGAGTACATCATGTGTCCTTTGAATTGTTGTGTTGTGTCTTTCAGCTTTTCCCAGTTAGGGGTCACCACAGCAGAACTCCAGTCTGCTAATGATTGGTAGTTGATTTTTACATGCTGAGGTACCAGCCCTGACACACAACCTTCAATGAAGGTACACCCATTCACGCATGTCTCCACGGAAGACACTCTAGCTGAGAATTGAACCAGACAGCGTCTTAGTGTGAGGCGACAACGCTACCACAGCACCACCACCATGTGTCTTTTGAATAAAAAAAAAAAAAATCCCACCATTGGCTTCTGAAGTATTTCTGCCATCCCCTTTTCCATCCTGATATAGGTTCATAGGTTCATAGGTTCATACTAGGCTATCTGCCCTGGGGCAATTATAAGCCTAGCCCTATTCTGTATGTCTTACGCCACCCCTTGATTTGAGTATACTGTGCCCTTTTTAAGGTTTAGTTTACTGTGCCTCTGTCTAATAGTGACACGGGAGTAATCCCTGGGACAAACCTACGATCCCCCATCCACTTATCGAGATTCTTCTTGAAGAGATTCAGTGAGGTGCTCTGCCTCACATGAACTGGAATTCTATTCCAGAGCGAAGGGAGCCTCTGGGTTATGAACCTGTCCCTCCAGCAAGTTCTATTTATTTCTGTGCTGAGGTTCAAGTCCCTCGAGCGTTTGGCTCTAAGGGATTTAGATTTACTGAGGTGGAGCATGTCCATTAATTCTGGATTTGACATAGCTTTGTATGTCAGGCATAGATCCAGGAGCGGCCCCAGGTCAACTGGTGCCCTAGGCAAAAGGGCTCCACGGCACCCCCCAACTCATTATCTAGTGCCCCCATCCTGATCTACCTACACCACATAAATACTGGAAAAGTGCCCCTGCTAGACCGGCACCCTAGTCGGCCGCCTAGTTGGCCTATGCCTAAGGCCGGATCGCCTCGAAGTAGGCGGTATGCAACTGAGTAGAGATGGAGTTTTTTTAACTGAGCAGCATATGGCATCTGTTTGAGACCCTTGATCCTCTTGGTGAGATACTTTTGGGGTCTTTCTAATTGCTGCAGGTGTCGGGTAAGGTACATCCCAAAAGGGGCATTGTATTCTATGATGGGCCTGATGAGGGATGAATAAAGGGGCATGATTACCTCTCTTGATCTAGATGTGAAACCCTTCGTGATGAGGTGGGCTATGTAGAAGGTCTTTCTAACCACTTTGGCAATGTGGTTTTCAAAGGAGAGATTGTTATCAACTTGGGTCCCCAGGTCCCTAATAACTTTCTCTGTACTTAATGGGTTTCCGCCTATGTGGTAATTTGTGGGCACATTGTTTTGCCAAAGGGTATGACTATACATTTTTTGGCATTTAGCTTTAAACCATGGTGCTGGCACCAGTTATCTGTCTCTGTGAGACCTTTTTGAAGGCTGTTTGTGTCAGCTGGAGAGTTGATTATGGCGCCCAGTTTGCAGTCGTCTGCGAACTTGGTGAGCCATAGTCCTCCCACGTTTGCCTGTACCTCGGAAAAGTATATACCTAACAAGAGTGGTCCCAGGACAGAACCCTGTGGGACGCCACTTGTGACCGGTTTCAAGTCTGACATGGCTCCAGCAACTCTCACTCTGTGGGTTCTGTCTTTGAGCCAGTTTGTGACCCATCTTGTGACATAGGGGTTTATATTTAAGCTGGATAGCTTATCTATGATGCCCGAGTGGGGTATTGTGTCAAATGCCTTTGCAAGGTCCAGATAGGCTGTGTGGACTACCTTCCCTTCATCTATGGCTTTGGAGACTGTTTCAAAGAAGTCAACCAGGTTCAAAAGGCAGGATCTGCCCTTGACAAAGCCGAACTGGGTAGGATCTAGTGTCTGTAGTTCCCCAATGTCTTTGTTTATGAGCTCCATGATGATCCTCTCCATAGCCTTGCAGACTAAGCTAGTCAGGCTTATGGGGCGATAGTTTCCAGGGTCCGTAGAGGCTCCACCTTTGTGGAGTGGGACCACTGTTGCTGTACACCATTCTGTGGGCACATATCCTGTAGTGAGGCTGAGATTGTATAGCTGTTTTATTTGAGGGATTAGTTCCTCTTGTAGTTCATGTAGGATGCAACCTGGGACGCCGTCTGGTCCCATGGAAGCAGTGTTTTTAGCTTTGGAGAGGGCAGCCTTCACCTGAGCATCTGAGATGTTTGGGAGGCAGCCCTCTGCTGGGATAGATACTTGCTCTTTTGGGGGGGAGGGGTGGAGAAGTTTGCACTGAACCTGTCTGCCAGGATACTGGCGATGTCTGTGGGTTCAGTGTATTTTTTGTCGTTTAGAATCAACTCAGAACAAGTCTGGGAGTTGCATCCCAGGTTTCTATCATAACTGAAAAAAGCCTTATGATTGTCTTTGGTGTCCTGTGCAATTTTTCTCTCGAAGCTGGCCTTGGAGGATTTTATGAGGGATCGTAATTTTTTGCTAGTACTGATCAGAGATGCCTTCCCTATTAGGGATTTTGCTCTATCATGTAGTAGCTTCCTCCTTCTGTTGTACAGTTTATTTATGGCAGGGGTCCACCAGACTGGATGCCTGCTTTGGATGATTGGGTCTTGGTTTTGTTTGGGATAGCATGATCCATGCATTCCTGGAGATGTCCGTAGAATGCATTTATATAGAATTCTGCAGTTTGGGCTGTAGTTTCCACTGGCCCTGGGGCCTTGAAGGATTCCACTTCAGTTTTGAGAAGTGAGAAGTTCACTTTTGAGAAGTTTTTCACTGTGGTTTTCTGGGCTGGGGGTGGGGTCGGGATGTGGACAACCAGTGAAATTAATTTATGGTCTGATCTTACCAATGAGGGATATACTTCTGGTGTGGAGCATAGAGTCCCCATGTTGGTAATGATCAGGTCTAGTATGTTGTCCCCTCTTGTGGGAGTGGTGACTAGTTGTTCCATAGCATTTGAGTTTATAATTTCCAGGAATCTTTGGGCTAAGGTGCTGGGGCTTGAGTAGTGCTTCCAGTCAATGTTTGGGTAGTTGAAGTCGCCCAATATAATGGTGTTCGGAGAGATCTTCATGTTCTCCAATGTTTTCAGGAAAGCCGAATGGGATTCCTGACTTTGAGAGGGTGGTCTGTAGGATGCTATAAACTGAAAAGCAGTCTTGCCCACTGTTAGTTGCACATGGACGGTCTCCGATACTTCGTGCAATGCCACTAACCTGGAGGTGTGGATATCCTTGATAAATATGGAAACTCCCCCTCCTTTCGTGGTTCGGTCCGGGTTTTGGGGCCGAAAAGCATGATATGAGGTATAGCCTGGTAGTGCTGGGGTGCTCTCTGGAGCCTTGAACCAGGTTTCTGTCACTGCACAGGTATCGATGTTCTCCATACTGAGGAGAGCTTTGAGTGCATGCATCTTGAGGTTAAGACTTCTGGCGTTTAGCAGCATTACCCTTAGTTTCTTGTTCCTTGTGCTGTCTATGGGGGTGGGTTTGACTTTTGAGCCTTGCCTAAAAAAGGCACTATGGGGGTGGCAAGAGCCTTTGCCAATATCTGAAAGCCCAGTGGTGACAGGTGCAAGCCGTCCCTAGCGAAGCAACGTGGATTGTCGAGCATGTCATCCCAGGCTGACAGACACTGGATCCCCTTTGAATGACACCAAAATTTTAGCCAATTGTTAAAATCGATCATTTTGTCTTTGTACTGTGACATCATTCTAGGTGAGGGTAAGATGCTGCTCAAGGTCAGGGTCATACCAGCCTGGACTACATGATCAGAGAGCTTGTCTATGTCTCTTTTCATGTAATCCAGAGAGGTACGTCTCAGGTCATTCACACCAGCATGTACAATGACTGAGTCATATTTGTATTTGCTTTGGAGTGACCTGAGTGCTAGCGTTATGTGTCGGATCCTAGCACCCGACAGGCAGCTCACTGTGACCTTCTCTTTATTCAGCCTGGTGAGCGGGACGTCAGTGTGTCTGACAATAGAGTCACCTATAACAAGAGTATTAGGTGTGTTATTCAGCCTTAAGGGCTGTGGCTGCTTGGCACACTGACTTTGTGGGTTATGTGTTGTGTGTGTTTTGTTTTGAGGTAGCATTTGCTTGGATGTCTGCTTTGGAGGTCTCTGCTGCTTAGGTAGATTTTTATTTAGAGCCTCAGAGTATGTGTTTGTGTATTTATGTGTTTGGTTCGCTGATATGGTGGGACTATGTGATACTGGAATTGTGTTGTGTGAGGTTACCTTCTCCTCCTGACTGGTTTCACCAGTTTTGAGATGAGAGAGCTCAGCCTCCAGTTTGGCTAAATAGTTGCATCTCTCACATATATTTGAACCTGTTTGGAGGAGGAGAGGGTTGTCCGTGTACATGAGACAGTTGTAACATTGCCTCAAAATTCCCAGATTCACCAGCTGGACTGGAGAGGAAACCATTGACTGACCTTTGGACATGCTAGAGTAATAGGGAAACTGAATTTAAGATGGACCAATAGAGGACAGGGTAATCGTAGAGAGTATAAGAGTAATTAGTGATTATGGTTTAATAGTGCTAACTTGTAGGAATACTTAATTGGACCAGTGAAGGGCCTTAGAATGAGAATATGGTGTTTAAATTGAGAGATAGAGCAGTTCTAAATATAATATAATTTAAAACCCCAGGAATCGTCCATTCTTATTAGTGTCAAACTTATATTCTTTTCTGACCTAGTTACCTTCACCTCTGCATTGCTCTGTCCAGTTTACTAGCAGATTCCTTTTTCATTGATTGAATGGGGAGTAACAATATTCCTTATTCCTTTAGAGTTTCTATCTATTCTGCCTGCACTCCCATCTCTCTTACCCTTCTGTGCAGTTATTCATCTTTCCCTTCCCTGTCACATTACTCGTCAAATTCTTTTCCCAACATTATCACTGCAAACTTCACCTCCCTTAATTGGAGTTATACAGATCAATCGAATGAAATTCCATGAAACTTGTTTGTCAAAAAATTCAAAATCTGCGTAGACTGTATTCTTTTTCATCTCTGATGAAGACAGCAAAGCTGACTCTGAGTAAAGCTGAGTATAAGGTTGATCATGGCATGACTATCAAAATGCTAATCAGGTTCAGCACAGCAGAAGCAGATAAAAAATTGTGTTTTTTTTTTAATTGAGAACTCCAGCTCCTATCCTACAACATTTTTTATTTAATAAAAAGTTTAACTTTTCTGTAATTTGCATTGTCTCCCATCCTCTCTGCATTTCAATCATGGAGTGACATATTGAAAATAAATCTCATTTTTTATGTATATCCCTGACTTCCACCCTGTGCCTGTCTTGAGTACTCACCAGTGGCATTGTTTCTCAGCCAAAGCTGTTGTTCCTGAACAGCATAGCTGCTCTGGATTTTTATCTAGTTTGCTCCACCATTATTCTGCAATGGTTCACTGTCTGGATTGCGTGCCTCCCAGTGGACTTAGAATCTCTTGTGTACAGCACAGAATGGTGCACTAGCCGAGTGTCTTTTGTGTGTACTTTCACAGCAGCTAATCAGTACTTTCATTGAAATGACACTGAGCCTTGCTCCAATAGGCTACTGGACATGCATTTGTACTGCTCTACTGGTTAACTTACACCAAATTCTGCATGCATGGTTTGTGCTGTATTCTGTCTCTCATTTCTAGGGTGTGGATTTGTATCTCATGGATTAAAGAGACATTTTAGGAATTTTCATGTTTTTTGAACACAGATATCTTAGAACATCACACACACACACACACACACACACACACACACACACACACACACACACACACACACACACACACACACACACACACACACACACACGCACACACACACACACACACACACACACACACACACATGCATGCGCGCACGGGCGCACACAAACACACAAACGCTTTTTCAACAAGCTTTTACTTACAGGTGCTTATTACGTCCAAGTGGCGCGGTATACACCTCAGACTACTTGTACTTCTTAAATGGAAATTACTTCATAAAACTGATATGTGACATACAGTGCTGAAGTTTAATCTGTTTTGGTAACTGGCTTAACCAGTTGCTGGTGGAATGCTCTGAGTCCTAAGCTCTTCTCTCTTCCTTGGATTCCCATATATCACATTTTTTTCCCTCATTTTGGACCTCTGGCACACACTTCACTTTGATCTCACATCTGCTCTAGTCTTTTCATCTATTATTCACATTTCCCCTGACATAACCTGGTTGATCCTCTGAAAGGCACATATTCTTGTTATGTTCTGCCTTGATCTCTATAGTAAGATTGATTTTGCTTAGGGCACGTTAAGCAAAACATTTTTCTTTAGTCACAAAAATCAAATTTTCAGAATATAACAAATTGATTTATTTATTTAACCAGAAATGTCCAGCTGGGAAACTTATTTTCAGTGGAATACTAGTTCAACAACCTTATGCAAGTTGCAGACAAAATCGCACGGGACTAGGTAAATGGGCAATCTAATACAAAATAAAAGAATTTAAGTATATCCCAGTATAATGAAAAGTATAGCAGAGGTTCTTGTGTCATTATCTTTGAGTAAAATGTTCTACAAAGGCAGATGAATATGATCAAAAACTAAAATAGGGCAGAAAATATATGTGCAACTAGTTCAAAATTATCTAAATGTTTAAATGTATGCACTCAGTTTATAGGCAGGATTTTAAGTTATAAAAAGGCAACACAGGATTAATATGGTTTGCGTTAGGTGTGAAGACGACATCCTTTCTGTATACCTTTGCACTGGTGTGTCCTCAGTAGATCTTCTTTTTTGTGTTAGTGGTACTGATCAATCGTATGCAGAATCATCAATCTGCCAGGATGAGATGAGGATGCTAAGTGAAATGATTATTATATCATTCTTTACATCATGTGGTATGCTAATGAAGTCCTTGTAATGAACAAGACATCATCACTTATTTGCTTTTACAGAGACTAATAGGAGAGAACAATTTGGACATTTTTGTGTTAACCTTTTGTTAGGTGCAGTGACTAGAGTCTCAGCTTCACAGCATATACTGGAGAGATTTTATCTGAATTTTGAAATAACATTTTCAGCAGACTTTTCCATCACACACTGAATAAATGCAATAAATCTAGACAGAAATGCAATGATTCATTGTAAATTAGTTCTCCATGCAGCTCTAATCTTGGCTACTATGATAACAAATTCTTCACTCACAAGAATCCTACTTAGGTAAAACTGGAGAAATTCAAATGTATGTAAACTTGCCACATACAGGCCTGCCAGTAGATTTGCTTTGACTAATAAAAGTTGTATTAGTTGATGCACAGTGCATCATATGCAGACATAATTACAGCACTGAAACATTCCTGTATAAAATCTTATGAAATACTATAACGTTTTTGCAGGAATTGCTGCAGGTTCACTCAAACCCCATGTGGGGGCTCAGCCCTCCACCCCTTATCTGTATAAAATATCAATTCCAAGGCTGCATATGATGCGCAGAAACATAAAACTCACCTTTTTTCTTTCTCTCTCTTTTCTCTCTCTCTTTTGTCCAAGTCACGTCATGTCACGCACATGTTATATAATAAAGGATGCTCTGGCATGCTCAAACTTGAAAAAAAGACAATAGTGTTGTCATTTATGAGATACTACAACACAGAAGCAGCTGACACAATCACCTGAAGTACTCCCTGCAAGCATATGGAATTGTTGTCTAGTACTAGTGTAAAGTAGTTTCACTTCAGCCATTCAGACTATTTAAATTAGATAAAGCCTAGCTGTGTTAGCTTTGCAGTATTTTATTCACAGTTGTTTATTCTAGGGGGAATTTATAAAGGCTATTGCAAGATGTACATGATGTAGACTTTTTGAATTCATAGACATCCCTCCCATGGTGCTTTACCACTATGATGTGCAATACCACCGTGGGCTGTCTCCACAGCCATGCTAGATACTAAAGTGGGGAATACTAATTAGCTGTATGCTCCTCCCAGAAGGTATCTACACGCAAACTGATTTATAGAATCACTTGCTATGTAGATTAGCACAGCTGCTTCTTGTACCTCGCAGTCGTGAACATGGCCAAAAGGCTGTGTTCATCCATCAAGGTAGTGGTAAGTGCTGGTGAGAGTAGTGGTAGGGCTGGTTTAGGAGGTGTGCATTAGTGTATGTGAGGGGCTGCATGTGAGAGTCTGTGTCTGCCTCAAGATAGCTGTAGGCAGGTGTGTGTGTGTGTGTGTGTGTGTGTGTGTGTGTGTGTGTGTGTGTGTGTGTGTGTGTGTGTGTGTCTGCATGGGGGTGTGCTGCCTGTCATACATCCACACACACCTAGAGTAATGAGCAGAGACTTCAGCATAGTTTGGGGGGAACCACTAGCTACCAAGGAAACACTTACTTATGCCTGAGTGGCACTTAAACAGAACAGAGATTGGGGAAAGAGGAAATTGTTAGCCACCAAAGATAACTCTTGTTCATGCCTGAGCAGTACGTTAACATTATGGGGATGGGAAGGGTGGGGGAAACTGTTTTCTACCAGGGGTAACTCCTACTGGTGCCTGAGTGGCACTTACAGAGTATGAGGATGGGGTAACCACTTACCATTAGCCACCAGATATAACTATTACTAATGTCTGAGTGTCTTGGAAACTGAATAGATATCAGGAGTGGGGAAACACTAGACACCATGGATACTCAATATGGGATGCCTTCAAGCACATATTTAACAAAAAAGATGCACAGAACTACTAGGCAATAAGGATATGTAACATGCCATAGAACGCAGTAAACAGAATTCATGCATATACCTTTCCATCTCCCACACTGGATATTATTCCTCTGCATCACCGCTTATTAATTAGGAACTGAATTTTAAAATCAATAAATGTTAAAAAAGTATGGAGGGGGAAGGAGATTTGAACCATGCATCCTTGACATAAGCCATCCCTGTGTTAACTTGTTGCACTAACTGTAAGGTTTTTTAAATATATATGAGGGAGAGTGGTGATTATACTCAGATATCTGGAAAAAGACACATAGTTAAATGCTACCATAGTGCAAGCCCTGATCTTAACAAATGTTAAGCATCCCCTACTTAACTTGTTAAAGCCGGGTTTTGTGCTAGACAGGCAAATCTGCCAGCAGTGACCAGCAAATGTCAACATCAGAATAAAAGATTTATTTCTGCCTGCTGCCTGTGGCAGTAACATGTTCCTGATTTGCTCTTATAAACATAATAACAAGGTATGTATTAGCCTTTATTTTCTGAATAATAGGAAGTCTGAAACTGAAATGTATATCATTATTTAGTGATTTCCATCCTCAGTGATTTGTCGGAAAACCACAGATTTTATGAGGAATAGGCCAAACATGAGGCAAAAATCTGAAAGATATGGAAGATGAGTGTAAACATGAGACTGAGTTACACTGTCATTTTCTGACAGCACTCGTTCAGTGCTTTATGACTTTGAGAGCTAGCAAAACACTTAGCACTTTTTTTTTGTAACCAGTAGTACATGCGGCAGATAAAGTTTCATGTACTGCAAAGAATTATGATGGGGTCTGTCATCACAACCCTTAATTATGTGTTCTCAACATGGATGCCAAAGTTCACCTCTCAGTCTTCGGTCTCAATGTAAATTTCTTGGCATCCATGTCACAAACGCATAATACGCAGGCTAGGATTGGCAGCCTGCTCATAATCCTTTAAATTGAGGACTTGGGCATTATGCAATGTCTTGAACATGTTGTGATGTATGAGAGGAAGGACAGGAAATATTAGGCATAGCTCTCAACCTCAAAGTATAACAACATTTGCTCTTTTTACATTTACTGAAAGATATGAAGTGAGAAACTTGAATGTCTGAAATTAAGAACTGACTGTAATCATGCGTTAACTACCAGGGCAGGAGAAAAACAGACACTGTGGATGTTCTGACAACACAAGAAGGTATGCGGTGTGTTTGTGTGTGTGTGTTTTACTGTGAGCTTGTGTGTGTGGGATAGTGACTGTTTCACAGACGCTTGTAATTGATAAGGATTTACATAATAACAAAGAAAACCAAAATAATGTTTGAGTGAGACACACCAGTTGAGGAGGATTTTTTTTTTTTTTTGAGTAAAGAGTCATTTTATGCTAGTTAAGCAATTTACTAAGAGTTTGGAGGTCTGATTGTATGAGGTTTGTGATGAGGGAAGTAGAGATGCCTGATGTGTAGATGACCATGATATCTGCATACAACAAAATGGTAAGTTGAAGAGGTCAGAGAGAAGTTTGTTAATTTATAAATACAATAGAATTTGGGGGAGAGTACTAATCCTTGTGGGATGCCTTTCTTTGGGGGGGGGGTGTATTGTTGGAAGTAGATCAAGATGTATCACAAATATTTGCTTGATAGAAAATTGCAAAACCATAGGCTTGTTTATGGGATGATGCCTTCATTTAGGTGTGAGTCAGTGGTCTACAGTATCAAATGGCTTAGTCAGATCTATGGAAATTGCTGCCATGACGTTCCATCTAATCACCTTCTGCACTTTCTGGGGAATGCAGTCTTAGTGTATAAATTGTTGTCATTGCATTACATCTTATCCAAAAGCCATCTCAGTAATATGGTAGGATTTTATAAGGTTGATGGTATTAGGTTACATGGCCATACAATAGTTTTTCTAATACTTTTCACAATGTTTGGATGATTAAAATGGGTCAAAATTCATTGGCATAGGAGAAGGTTTGTGGATTTTGAAATGGGACTAAGCTTGACTTTTCCATTGTTGGAGTACAACATCTTTATGAGTCTGGTGTCCTAGAGCTGTTTATCTGGTGTAAGGATATGGTCTTTACAAAGTTATGTGAACCTTGGATGGAGGCCATTACTTCCCAGGGTGGCAACTGAAGGGATATTATGTAGAGTTTGCTAACATCTTTGGTGGTTATGTCTTTGAAATAAAATTATGATGAGTCAGTAGCATTTTCTTTTTGGGACAAGAGGTGGTTGTTTACAGGAAGTTTGAGGTTCCATTGGCTAGAGATTTCAAGTGGAGATTCCTATGGTGTAAGCAGTCCATATGAAGTGGGAATGGAGGCAATCTGAAGATCTTTGAGAGAAGTTCTAACAGTGGTGTTTTTCACAAGTCTCCAGACTGTATTTTGGTTTTTTTTTTGGAGCTAAGAGGCAACAAAATGTGGGCTTTGTGTCTTCTTGTAGCTTTTTTGGCAAGATTTCTTAGCTGTCTGAAGTTTCACAATTTGAGTGGGGGACTTTCTCCTTTCTGTACAGGCTTTGTCCTAATTTTATGTGGCCTTCTTTAGCTACCTGTTTTTTATTACAGTGTCTGTTGAAAGCATTCAACCTTCTTCTTCTTTCGGCTTTTCCCGGTTAGGGGTCGCCACAGCGGATCACCTTGTCTGCTCATGATTGGCAGTGGAGTTTTACGGTGTCGAGTTGCCAGCCCTGCGCCCAACCTTCCACAGAAGGCACACACATGCACACACTCACACCTAGGGCCAATCTAGAGTGTACAATCCACCTGCAGCATGTCTTTGGGATGTGGGAGGAAACCGGAGCACCCGGAGGAAACCCACATGACCACAGGGAGGACATGCAGACTCTGCACAGAAGGCACCCCAGCTGAGGATTGAACTGGAGAACCTCTTGCTGTGAGGTGGCAATGCTAATCACTGCACCACCGTAGCCGCCCTATTGAAAGCACTCAACCTAATAAACATTATCCAGGTGAACATTTGTAATAATGTTTTTTCGGTTTTTAGATTGTAAATGTACACCTCTTCACAGATAGAGCATTTGCTTTCTGTCTATGGAATCTAGTTACTTGTGGGAAATGTGTGACTCAACATTTGAGAAGGAAGGTTATGATGGCATTAGTTATCTCTCTGGGGTTATACTGACCTGGGGGGGGGGTCTTCTCAGCAGCACTGATAGGATTGTATGTGTAGGTTTTTGAGGTTTTGTGGATTACAGAGGGTGGGATGTGCAGATTAAAGTTTCATGATGAATGTCATGGGACAGTGGTCACTGATGGCAAGGTGTAGGATAGAGATGCTCTCAAGAGAGATGTGGTCATTTAAGAAGAAGGGAAGGGACAGGTAAGGTCATTTAGTAGTTGGAAAAGGCTAATGTTTTCTAGTACGTTTTCTGATTTGCAGTGATTCTGTGGACTATGTAGTTTGATATTGAAGTCATCTTGTGTTGATATTTTTGTAAGGGAAGCAGGAGTCTGATATTTTTGACTGCAGATATTTTAACTTGAAGTGTGTGAGGGTGAGGGGAGGTAGGTGTCTATGATTTTTAGAGGGTAGTATTTGTTAAGGTTGGTGGAGATGCTTAACTAGTTGGTATCAGGATCATAACAGGAGGAACTTTATTGATGGGAGGTAATTGCTATGGAATTCTTTATGAGAAAGAGTTCCATATCTGAGTCTTTACCCAGGCCTTGGCTTGAATAGATAATTGTAGCTAGTAAAATGGAAATTCAGACTTGGTATTTGTCTTGACCTATGATTCTAAGATGGCCAAAATATCTAGTTTATTTTAGACTAGTTAGGAGGCTTAGTTGCTTAAATTTATTTAGTATACTGCCTCCATTTTGCATTGCATTATTTAGTGTAATTCTTGAGTGGTTCAATAGAGCTATGTAGATGCATGATTTGGATGAGTGGAGTAAGTTTTATAAAGGATGTGAGCACATTTTTTTAGGCAATCCATAAACTTTCCTGTGGGTCTGATGTAGACTGTGGAAAGGTATCAAGCTATGCATACAGACAGGGAATGTGAACCTTTGTAGTGGTAAAATGCTGATGTGGTCCATTTGGTGTAATTTTGTAGGGGTTGGGGAGGATGTAAAGGAGTCTGGCAAGAGGCAAGTGGGGTGCTGTTAATATTCTTAGGTGGATGGATTGTTTGTGTTTATATTTAGAGGAGAACAATTAAAGTAAGGAGAATGTAGTTCCTGAGCTGTAAGGATACCATGTGTATAGTGATTGACAGAATGCTGCAAAGATGGGGGGAGGGTATTGCTTGTACCAAATGTGAGGAGATCTAATAAAGTAGAAAACAGGGTTAGGTGTTGGTGGAAGTTTTGTTGAGTAGATTTTAAATTTCGGAGTCGTCAGCTTAGAGGTGAGAGAATTTGGAGTGATTGGGGAAAATATATTGAGTGGGGATGCAGTAGTTAAATATAGGGAAGGAAAAACAGTACTATTATATGTAACATGCTTTGTATGAGGGTGTGGTAGGTATACTGGGTGATACTATGAAAGGTGAGAGAGAAGAATTAGTAGCGTAAGCCGTTTTGGTGGTGGTAAATGGCTGAGTGTTTTGTGTGACAGAGAGTTGTTGGCTGTATTAATTTGCCTTTAAATGGGTGGAATTTTGAGAGGTGGCAAAGTGGGTGTGAAGGCGGATGACTGCAGAGGGGCCTTGTGAATTGAAGTAGCAGTACATAGTCCTTCCAGTTGCTTGAATCTGGATTGTATGCAAGAAAAACAAACATCAACTCTAACTAAAACAAGCAGAATTAAACACACTGATAACCACTAGATTGCTACCACCTTTAACAGCAAAACAGCTATTCTTGTATGCAGAATTTACTACTACAGACAGACTGCCTTATCACTAAGTTCTCCTTTCAATATCAAGTTCCTTTTGCACATGAAATTCTTGCTTCATTGAAACCACCCATAGACTTCCATGCAATAATACTCTGTTGCTTGGGAAATGTACATTGACATGATTTGCCAATGTAAAACTACAAAAAGGTTTGGTGCTGTGAGCACAATTCTTCTTTTGGACTCTATCAGTATCCATTAACATACACCAGACAGAGAGTGGAGGAGCCATTGTTTTTTAACCTGGACATGGGAAACCTCTTTGCATAGCATGTGAACTCATACTCATGTTCTTTTGGAAAGATGGGCTTCAGTTTTGACTGCATACACTTTTCCACTTTTCATTTTACTTCTTTTGGTACGTCATGTGATTCAAACTGTAATGGTGACATATGCATGACAGAACTATGTAAAGAGTAGCCTATTAACTAAAACAAAACTCTTTTACTGTACTACGTTAGTACATGCTAATGTATTAAGCATGTTGCATTAGCACATGCTAATGTGATTCTATCTTTTGGTGCCTGCACAAGTTACTTTTAAAGTTCTCACCACAGTTGTTATCTAATGTGTATATATTGAATCTGTAGCCTTTTAGTTCTGCAGGCTAATGTATAACATTGTACAGCTGAGATACTGTTTGTTTTTTGTTATAAATGGTGCAAGTACTGATTTTCTTATTGTATTTCAAAAGTGAACAGACTATTCTTAGACCATCTTATTCTTTAGACCATCCACTAAATGTCCCATCCCTCCAGAATCTACTCCAACCCTATCGCACCACCAGACCATTAAGATCCAGCAACAAAAATCACTTGCAGATCACTAAAGCCAATAACTCTGCTGGTGAAGCACTATTCTCTTGCGCCATAGCCAAATTATGGAACTCACTCCCACCCACAATTACCTCCGTACCATCATGCACCAACTTCAAAACTTTATTAAAAGCGCACCTAAAAACATGCTGGCTATGCCCTTGCAACTCCCACTCTAATATCATCCACCCCATCCAACTACTACCTTTCTTTCACCTCCACTAACTACCTTGATGATAGCAAGCTCAGATGCTCATAAGCATAGTACTTATTATACAGCAGGAACTTCTCATTGTTACATTTGTTAATGCCTGTTATGTACTTCACAAATAAAGATTCTAGTTGTCTACTGATGTACTATGTTCTTCATCTGTAAATATGTTGTAAGTAATTTCTATGTTAAATTGTTAATCGCTATGTAATCCAATGTAACTACTGTCTGTTTATTTTACTGTGGAGCTTTTCTCCCCGGGCCTCCGCTGAAAATGGACCCACGTCCAGTCAGACACTCCCGGTCAACAAATTTAAATAAATAAATAAAAATTCTTGCATTCATTGCTTGCAAGTACTGCATTTAACATTCATGCATGCTCTGTGCATTTCTGGGTCTTGATATAACACTACCTGAGGCATTTGAGTCAGGAAGTGTAACTTTCTGAGTCCTGTATACCAACTTCTCCCTATACCCTCCTCCTCTGCTTATTTCTTTGCTGTCTCCTATAATTCTAAAACTCTCCTCCTCTGTCCAGCACCTATCTACCCACCCTTCATCTCACTACAGTTCTTTTTATCTTAACACTGCATTTCATGCTCTTGTGATGGGTTCTCTTTCTCTCCTCTAACAAGCATTCATTTTTACCTTTCTAAGAATTAAATACAAGTAAATGTACAGTGTGGAACTCCCCTCTATCCAGCCTGCTGCAAAAATCATCACCACTACACACCCAAAAGAACGAAGAAACTGCATCTACTATGTAACCTTGTGCCAATATTTCTGCAACTTAGCCTTTGTAAATATAGCTGTAGCACATCACCGAACCAGCTCCCTCCCACTGTCCTCTTTTCTTGTAGCCTCTCACCACTTAACTACTTGCTTAGGTTCATAGGTTCATAGGTAGGTACTAGGCTATCGGCCCTAAGGCCTATATAAGCCTAGCCAACAAGGTTCCCTGGCTTTCACCACTCATGGGCTCTCTTTACCTGTGCCCCTGTGCTGATGTGATTCCCGGGGTGAATTTCTTATTACCCATCCTCTCATCAAGATTTTTCTTGAAGAGTGCTAGTGGCGAACTCTGCTAGACATAGATAGGTAGTTTGTTCCAAAGTATGGGAAGTTTCTGGGATAGGAATCTATCCCTCCAGCATGTTCTGTTAATTATGGTGATGAGATTTAGGTCTCTAAAATTTATGGCTCTGGGGGACTAGGATTTCTTTAGGTGTAGCATGTCCAGCAGCTCAGGGTTTGACATAGCTTTGCTTGTTTGGCAGATTTCACTTCAGAGTAAGCGATATGCTACAGAGTAAAGCCAGATTTTTTAAGACGGTCAGCATAGGGTAACTCTTTGAGTCCCATAATCCTCTTTGTGAGGTATTTTTGTGACCTTTCTAGCTGCTGCAGATGCCTTGTAAGGTACATTCCAAATGGGGCTTTGTACTCTCTAATGGGTCTGATGAGAGCCGAGTAGAGGGGGACAATGACTTCTTTTTTCCTGGATGAAAACCTTTTTATGATGAGGTGTGTTACATAGAAGGATTTCCTGACTACTGTGGCGATGTGATTATCAAAGGAGAGGCTACTGTCCACTAGTGTCCTGAGATCTCATATCACACCTTCAGCATTAAGTGGGCTGTTGCCTATGTGGTAGTCCATGGGTACAGGGTTTTTACCAAAGGGGATGACAATACATTTTTTGGGGTTGAGCTTAAGGCCATGGCTCTGACACCAGGCATCAGTCTCCGTGAGGCCCTTTTGCATGATGTCCATGTCGTTTGAGGATTCAACTATGGCACTCAATTTGCAGTCATCTGCAAACTTTGTCAGTCAGAGGCCCTCTGTGTTGGCCTGTATTCAGAGAAGTAGATCCCAAACAGGAGGGGAACCAAGACTGAACCGTGTGGTACTCCACTTGTCACAGGTTTGGAGTCAGATTTGAAGTCTGAAATTTTTACAATGTGGGTTCTGTCTGTGAGCCAGTTGGCGACCCATATAGTGACATATGAAGTTATATCCAGCTTGGTGAGTTTATCTATGATACCAGAATGGGGAATGGTGTTGCAAGCTTTGGCGAGGTCGAGATAGGCTGTGTAGACTGGCTTACCCTCATCCACAGCTTTGGTGACTGTTTCAAAGAAGTTGACCAGGTTCAGAAGACATGATATGCCCTTCACAAATCTGAACTGGGTGGGGTCCAGAGTTTGAAGGTTACCAATATCCTTGTTTATGAGTTCCATGATAATATGCTCCATGGTCTTGCAGACCAGGCTCTTCAGGCTAATAGGGTGATAGTTCCCAGGGTCCGTGGTGGCTCTCCCTTTGTGGAGTGGTACAACTGTTGCTGTGTGCCATTCCGCGGTTACAAAGCCTGCCACCAGATACTCTAACAACCCCCACTCGTTATTCCCACTCTGGTCTCTTTCACTCATAGTTCCTCACACTTAATCACTATTCCTGCTTATTTTCCTTTACAACTATAGGACTATCAGTAATTCTCCTTAGTGCAGCTTCTCTGACTAATTGTTTTCTTTTCTACAGGACTCCAACTGGCAGTCAGCTGCAGCCCAATCTGTTCATCCTTGCTTCACTCAGGCTCACTCCTTTCCCGTCCCCTACTCCCATTCCAAACCACCCATGAATGCACTACATTTATAGCTAAGCGATTGTTACTCCTCCCAAACCAGCACTACCACTTCCTCTCCTACTCCACCAATAACACTATAATCTTTTCCCTCCTTATTCAACCTTCAGTCCAATCCCTCCTCCTCAACTAACCTCTGCACTTCACTCCACCCACTTACTTCATCCTAACTCTCACCTTCTCTCCCTCCTTACATCCCCCACACCCCACACCCTATTATTACCACTTCCTTCCTAAATACAATTACTGCCTCCTCTTCATCTGACTCCTCTCCCTAGTACACCCCCTCCTACATTCTCATCTCGTCTCTCCCCAAATACTTCCTTCTACAACTACCCCCACATCAATTTTCTCTCACCTACTGGCTACCTGTTAACTCCACTCCCTTTTCCTGGTGCATTCACTCTCCTCTCTCTCTCTCTCTCTCTCTCTCATCATCTTCTCTTCTCATACCTAACTGTCCCAGTAAATCTAAATATACCTTCCTCATTTCCTTACCCACCACATTCACCTAACCCCTCTTCTGGGCCCTTATTTCCTTCTCCAACAACCCTACATCAACTTATCTTCTAATACCTGTCAATATCCAAACATGTTCTTTACTCTCATCTCCACACACCTTCTTCTCCTCATTAGCTACCTCTCCTCATATCATATACCAATTAATCCCTTTAACCTCCCACCTACATCCACTCACTATACATTAAGCACTCATACCCACCTCTCCTTCACAATAACTCTATCACTCTTTCAGACCACTAACTCACTCCTACATAGGATAAAAACAGCCCCTGTATATCTTACCACCCAAGTTCTAAGCAGAAATATTACCTCCAGCATCTCCCTCCCCTAACACTTCTCTACCTCAATAAGACCATACTCCTCTCTGAGGGCATACACCCCAACCTGGACCACTTTCTAACCCCTTCACTACCAGCCCCACCAGCCAACCAACACCCCACTTCTCTAGCATTCATACCAAGCATCTCACCATATACTCACTCAATATACTCAGCATCCTGAACAAAATCAGTGAATTCCTTGCCTGGATGACCCACTACTGACCAGACATAATAGCAATCAATGAAACCTGCCTTAAACCCAATATCTCAGACAACACATTCCTTCCCGATGGTTATAACATACTTTGACTCGACCAACCTATCAAAAAAAAGGTGGAGAAGTAGCCATAATATACTCAGCCCACCTGAACCTGTCTCCATATCTACCCCCCTCATTTCACCCTGCTGAACTCTTACTAGCTAACTGTAAACTCAACAACCACAAAACTCTAACAACAGCTGCTATATACATAGCCCCTGGCAACAATTTACTTATGCTTGAACAAACCCTCCCCTGGCTCACCCTCAACATAACTAATGAAACCACTGTCCTAGAAGATGTCAACATTAATTGGCTATCACAAATCTCCATTCACCCACCTTCTCCCTTCACTTACATGGCTTCATGCAACTCATCTCAACCACTACACATGTTAACAACCCTACCAACTCCACCACTGTTATAGACTGGATTCTAGTCTCCAATCCTGAGCTATATCGCAACCCTGAAACTCTACCAAATTCCATTAGTGACCCCTTGCCAATTTGTATCCAAAGATTCCGTCCTCACCATCAAAGGTCTCACAAATTCAAAGACTGTCAAAGCCTCACTGACTTCTAGCCTACATTTAATAAATTGCTTTCCTCTATTAACTGTTCCTTTCTCTCATACCTCACTCTAGATGATGTTGTACAAAAATTTAATTCCATATTTTTAGATATACTCAACTCCCAGATAATACCAGAAACTCGAATTCAACAAATAAACCAGCTCAACAGCACGAGTGCAACAGAATCCACTGGTAGGTGAATAATTGATATACTAGTTTAAAAATACTTATATTTAAAAACACTTTATTATATAAAAAAACAAAAGACAAGGTTAAGCGCTTTCATCTAATAACTTAGACTTCATCAGAACACTGTCCTTACAAATCCATATATTTTTATACTTCATTCATAGTAATTAATACACCAATCATACAGCAGATCAACAAGCAAGTAAAAAAGTAAAAATAAGAGTCTGCAATTTCCATTTCAAAATAATAGTATATATGGTACTAAAACCACTGATGCTTTAAAACATCAGACCACAATTTATACAAATGTATATACACATACAAGTATGTGTTTGCTTATATGAACTTTTATACATTTTGTGAACCTTTCTAACAAAAATCAAACCTTATTCAATAATATAGGTTTAATCGTAATGTATTCATTAATACCTGGTGGTGAAGTTCAAAAATTCAAAAATATTTGCCATCTGACTTCTTTCTCTCCCAGAGTATACTTAATACTCCCACCTCTTTGTGATATCTTCACCAATTCCACTATTGCAAACTTAAATGTACTGCACTTAGAACTGTCCCGCACATGTCTAAATAGGGCATTATTCTCATCCCTTTTCTTTATCGCATACAAATGCTCATAAATCCTATTTTTCAATTTTCTCCCTGTTTGACCTACATAAAAACTAGGACAGGTAGTACACAGGGCCAGATATATGACGTTCGTAGTATCACAATTACCACGACAAAAATGCAAGACATTTTTACTAATATTATGTAACTGCACCTCCTGGTCCTCCATAATGGCCTTACATTGATTACAGTGACCACACTTCCGTGTACCTGTCTGTTGTCCTTTAAACCTCTCTACATTATGTTCAAATTTACTCTTAAGATTAAACCCCACGCTATTAACAAACATAGGTTCGTTACCAACTAGAGCGAATATGGCATCATCCCCCTTTAAAATATTCCAATTTTTCTTAATAATATGTTTTATATCCTCAGTGTAGTTGCTAAAAGGTAATATACATGCCGTATGGAAATCCCTATCATTTCCTTGACTATTAGTAATACCTATATTGTCTATACCTACTCCTAATAAAGGTTTAAATTTAATTCCCCACATTTTACTAACATACTCTATAGCATCCTTGATAACATACTCAGGGTATCCCCTCTGCTTAAACATATTTCCTATTGTATTCAGCTCCATCACCATCTCATTATACTCAGAAGTCATTCTAGCAGCCCGAATACACTGACCCTTAACTATATTATTATTATTTTTATTTATTATTTTTTTTTTTTTAACCTTACAGGATGACAACTATTGTATTCCAAGTATGTATTACTAAATGTCTCCTTCCTATATATATTGGATTTAAAACCATTAGGTGTTGAGGTAATATAAGTATCTAGATAAGCAATACCTTCCGTACTGTGTTTATGTGTGAAACTCAAAAAGAAGGTAGAAGCATTTATGTATTGAATAAACTCAGGGATAACAGTATTATCTCCCTCCCATACTATAAATACATCGTCCAAAAACCGTACATATCTTTGGATGTACTGCATGTATCGGCTGCTGAAGATTACTTCATGCTCCCAGTCTAAAAGGACCATATTGGCATAGATTGGGGCACATGCCATGCCCATGGCAACCCCCTTATTTTGTCTAAAATATTCCCCTTCATAATATATAAAATTATTATCCAATACGATGCTCATAAATTCCTCTATTAACTTGATTTTATCCCAAGTATAATCAGTATATCTAGCAATGCTATTGATAAACCTCTGGTCCATATGGAATGAATGATCATCTTTCCATAAAACCCGCTCTCAAACTCTTATCCAACAACCCTAAACTAAACTAAAAAATTAAATAACTAACATGGAGTTGATATGGTAGTTACACCAATAATACTTGTCCTGTTAGTAACATATATAGTTCCCTTTGTCACGAATTGATATTTAATAATTATTTTTCTTTTACACATCATAATAATAAACTATGTTAACTAAGTAAATAGTTAATACAGTTTTCATATACACAGCCAATAGTAGGGTACATATTCAGTTTGTGGATATTTTAGGATGATATCTGGAGCAAGTACTTTTTTATTTTTTTGTTATTATAAGATTTATCTATTATATAATCACTATCATACAATCAATATTTTATGTACTATATATTTTATTTATATATGTTGATTTTATTAATTTACATATATACTTATTAACAAAAAATTTTTTTATATATTTGTGTAAGAACAACATTCATTCATTATACATTTTTTTTTTTTTTTTTTTTATTTAACATTTACTGTTTAAATTGTTTAAATAGATTAATATTTTATCCTTGGCATTATTTATGTTTATTTTTGCACAGCACCTTTCTATGTAATGTCAATTGTTTATATAATTGGATATTTATTTGGTTGATATTTTATCAATTAACTAATCAATTAGAAATGTATTTAAGGGCAGTTAACTTTGGATATGATGGATTCTGATGAAGTCTGGATGTGATAGATGAAAGCGCGCTCAATCCCTTTGTGCTTGTTCTGTCGTTTGGTGTTCCAATAAATTTATTGTTTTTATATATTCAACTGTGGTACAATTTTGTGGTACGATACGTACTAGAGGTTACTGGAGGAGACCCTTCATGGTACATGCTTGCGGAGGTGTTTTTGCTTGTGGTTTATTCTTCAGTTGAAAAATTACTTACTAACACCCAACTAATTCACAATCCCAAAAAGACCAAACTCTTGGTATTTCTCTCAAAATCACTCACCTACCTCAAACCTACCTTCTCTATAACATCATTTAATAACACCTTCAATATCAAAATTCACATTAAACTTCTAGGAACCATCATAGATGATCAACTCAAATTTGACCTACATGTCCACAACTGTATAAAGAAAACCCACCAAAAACTTGGTGTACTCTACAGAAATAAAAAATTCTTCACAAATGGCTCTCGCGTCTATCATGCTTATGCCTACCTTTTACCTAGCCTCTTCTATAGCTCACATATCCTAACCAAGTTACAGACTAGTCTACTAGCTAAGCTCAAGGCTACCTACAACAAGGTAGTAAGGTTTGTAGCAAACCAAACCTCCTACTCCTATCACTGCAATTCTCTCAAGACCTTAAAATGGTTAGAGTTCTCTCACCAACTTCTTTCTTCTCAACTACTTATCATTCATAACATCCTCAATAAACCCTCTGCCTGCCCTGACATCTCTTCACTCATCTCTCTTTACACACCTGCTTGAAACCCCAGAGCTATGACCATGTTCTTCTAGACATATACAAGCCTAAAAGATCAACAGACAAAAACTTGTATAGCTACTCTCCTGCCCTCTCCTGGAACAAACTTACCTTGGCCATACGTAAAATACCTCACACACAAGAATTCAAATAAGCTCTCAAATAACATCTTCTCAACACATGGACATGTCTTTATAAAAACCCTACTTGACATTCCTTTTCTAAAATCACCACTATATCCCACTCTCTCTCTCTGATCTCTCTAACTCCTTCATATTTACTGCTCTTCTCTCCTCTACCCTCAAATTACTGTACTTTTTCACATCCCCACTCCATTCTCATATTCTCCCTTTCTGCTTCTCCTTACCTAGTCCCCCTAAATCCCTCTCACAGAACCTCATATCTCTCCCTCTGAACTTTTCCTAGACTCAGTGATAAGGTACCGCTTAAACCCCTCTTGAAAGAGTGACCTTTGTATAAAAAAGATTGCTTGACTTGACACAATATATATATATATATATATATATATATATATATATATATATATATATATATATATATATATATGGTCCTAGGTCATAAGATCGACAGCCACTTTCACCGACAACAGAAACATCGACACCACATTATCGACAAACCATAAACACGACACCTCACATGCCCGACAAACAAGTAACCGACGGTCCACAAACACGAAACCCCATACACTGCACACACCACAATAACAACAATCAACTAACAAAACACATCCCCTTATCCAAAACCCACACACAGAACACAAGCACACCAAAATCCTCACAAACCCACACTAAACCTCACACACACAACTAGGTACAACCCTAACCCAAACCCTTACCCTAAGGTCCGTCACTATCGCACACTCAGCTAACCCGTGCCCTAACCCTAACTCACTTAACCCACCCCTAACCCAAAAAATGCCAAATTTGATAGCCACATACAACTAAACATAAAGAAAACCCACCAAAAGCTAGGTATGCTCTATAAGAACAACTGCTTTCTCTCCAACTCCGCTAGACATTCCTTAGCAACTACCTATCTTCTACCATCTCTACTATATGGAGCCCCTCTCCTTACTAACCTGTCTTCTTCCATCTCCACTAAACTCGAAATCTGCTATAATAAAATCTCTAAATTTGCTACCAAATCTAAAACCTCTTCTCACCATTGTCTTTCCCTACAAACTCTGAACTGGCTAGAACTCCCTAACTACATAGACTACCTCCAACTAACCACTGCTCACAAATTAATATTCTACCCTGAAAAATGCCCAGCCCTAGCAAACATCCTTCTGCCATACACCCCAAACAGATCTCTTAGATCTGAACACCAAAATTTAATCACCATCCACAAACCCAATCGCCCTGCTGGCCAGCTCCTTCCCTCCTATTCTCTTGGCAGGAAATGGAACTCTCTCCCTTCTTCTCTTAGAACAACATCTAACACTGAAGCCTTCAAAACCCAACTTTTCTCTTACTTATCCTCTAAACATAAGTGCACCTGCTTACATCCTACATAAATTTACATAAATTCCCCTTGAACCCTCTACATCCTTTCTCTTTACTCTACCCTAATACTATCTTCTTTTCTTCTCTTTTTCTCTCTCGATCACTGCTTGATCAAACTTTATTCTACTCTCAGTTTATGTACTTTCTCTCTCTCTACTCCTCATATGTAAATATTGTAAATAGCATGTAACCTTACACCTTCTTTTCATACAGTCAAACCTGCTACTTAAGGAAACTACTAAATCTATTGTATCTACCTTCCTGAATGATGTTTTTTGAAGTATACTGCGTGTATTTGCTTTTTTACTAACTGTATTCAATGTAATGTTATTCCAAATGTATATATTTTATTACTATCTTTTACACTATGCAACTTAGATTGTATTTGCTTTGCTTTTGGAGCTTTTTTCCCCGGGCCTCCACTGAAAATGGGTACGTTCTGGCCCAGTGGACTTCCCCGGTAATCAAACTGGAAATAAATAAATAAATAAGTCACTATCCCTGGCGTCGGCGTTTTCATCCGTAGCGTCGGTCTTCCGAGTGTCGATCATCTGGCGCCCGCTAATCCATTGTCGGTGATGTCGGCTGTCGATCTTCTAACCTAGAACCATATATATATATATATATATATATATATATATATATATATATATATATATACATATATATATATACAGAATATCTTGTGCTATCACTTTAAATGCCAATAGAGAGAATAATGTATTCAGATAGAATTTTTCTGATTGGTTGTTGGTCTGATGCTTTGTATTATTTAAAGCATTTGTATGAGTTAAAACTTTTAAACATCTGATTAAGCAGTGTCTCAACTGTGAAAGAGCTTATGTGGTAATTTTAATAAAAGTTTTTTGTACCGCCTCATTGCTTGATTTACTTTTATGATTTTTATGGACATATTTCTTATTTTACTTTCTCTGTAATGTTAATCACAAATTGTTACTCTTGTAAACTATGTATGTACTCTTGAACTTTTCTCCCCGGGCCTCTTCTGAAAAAGGGATCTGGCTCAGTTGAACATTCACGGTCAACAAATGTCAAATAAATTAAGTGGATAAATAAAAGGGTGCAAAAGAAGGACATTTATTTAGAAAACATTATACAAAATGTATTATTGTTTAAAAAGCTATATTTTTTCATGAAAGGTAGTATATGCAATTGCATGGTTACAATTTACAGGCATTTCTATGCCATCTGAGATGCAAACTTCTTTGAAGAAGTGATTTATTGTTTTTAATTAGAAGGACTGAAGAAGGTAGATCATACGACAACCAAGAAATTTTAAACAGGAAGATATGCAAATAAATTTGCTTAATAGTTTTTATAATTGTGAGGCTTTTAAAAGTAAGCCTGACTGCTTGTAATGACTGTCAGACTAATTATTTTGCGATTTTGTTTCTCATGAAAATATTTGATTTTAATTATTCCAACTTACTATCTTCAGTTCAACATATCTGGGTCAAGGCAAGTTAATTAGCTATTTTTTTAATGTTAATGGCATTCTTGCAGCTGTCAAGTAATGTTTTTGTTTTCTTTTTCTTTAATATTCTTCATTTTTTGAAATAAAATCAGTACAGCATAATTTATTATTTTGACTGTGTATGACACATTTGCTCCTTTTCTGACCACCTACACATACTTTGGTATCATTTTGTGTCTAACTCAAACATTATTGATCTTGTGTTCTATTAAGACACACACAGCATTTTATTATGATATACCATTCAGTGACCAATGGTGTAGACCATATTATTTGCTGATAGGACTCACTCTGGAAATTAAATGAGCAAATAGGCAATGTGAAAAATAAATCTCACTGCATTTAAACTTTAAAAATATTCACTGCCAAAAGTGTTCATGAAAGACTTGAAGATAAGCCTCTGCTTATATATGATAAAGCAGCAGTTTTCTCTATTGCCTGCCATGCAAGATATAACAGCTAGAGATGGTGACACAGTTCAATGGAAGCAAATTGACACAATAATAAGAAAAATTGAGGGATAACTGCAGGAATGGGAAAATACAGAGAGAAAGCTTCTAACATCAGTAGGAAGAGAAGAAGCAAAATCTCAATCTTTCCTAAGAATAATATAACAGCACTGTTTTTTTTCAAAATTTTGAGTAAATAATTGTTTTGTATAGTAATTACCTATCAGATGTTGTATGTTTTCTGCTAAGAAAATGTCACCCAAAGAAATAAGGTGAAATTCATTAATCTTACTGTAAGATATACACTTCTGCTTTTTTGAATTCAGAGACAACCCTAGCATGATACTCTTGAATATGTGCAGCACCATGTCAGGCTATCTATGTGACTGTGCTAAATGCTAATGAGGTAGTCCGAGGGAGAGGCATATGCTAATTAGCCATGTGCCATCTCCCTGAAATGCCTCCTGCTTCCAGGAAGGCATTTATGTGCTGAGCAGTTTGTAGAATCACTCAGCCTTGTAGATTAGCATGGTGTTTTCTCCCACATTGTGGCCAAGAGGCCATTTTCAGCCACAAGCTATGAAAGTAGTGGCAGGTATTGAATAGTTTAGTGGTAAGGTAGGGTCAGTAGATGTGTGAGTAAGGGTATGTGAGGATCTGCATATGTGAGTATATATCAGTATGTCTGTCAGGGAGAGTGAGGTGGGGCAAAGGGCTGTGTGTGTGTGTGTGTGTGTGTGTGTGTGTGTGTGTGTGTGTGTGTGTGTGTGTGTGTGTGTGTGTGTGTGTGTGTGTGTGTGTGCGTGTGTGTGTGTGTGTGTGTGTGTGTGTGTGTGTGTGTGTGTGTGTGTGTGTGTGTGTGTGTGTGTGTGTGTGTGTGTGTGTGTGTGTGTGTGTGTGTGTGTGTGTGTGTGTGTGTGTGTGTGTGTGTGTGAATGGGTTGGGGTGGCTGTTATACCTCTTGTTACAAATTCATGAATTGGTAAATGTATGGAGGAGTTTATATCCAAAAGAATCAGACTCTGTACACATAAGTATAAGACAGTAGCCAGCTTGATTACTTCTTTGTATCTGATAGATTAAAACCTTAGTGCTTGAAAATTAAATTGCATCCCAGTATTATATCAGAACATTCTTTAATTTCATTAACAATTAAAGAAGTTTCCTATATTTGGAAGCAACTAGACTCACAGGCAACAACGTAAATAAAATAGTGAACAGTCTGGTGCAGGAATGACAACGAATGATGTCTCGGCTCGGACTGTAAAATGTTTAATATCACACAACAACAGAACACAAGTTAAGCGCTTTCATCTGGCTGGCAGACTTCTTCAGAACATAATTAATTGTTGCTGCACTCATTAAATACCAAAGTTTGGCGCCAAAAAGCTATGAAAATTTAAATTTAAAAACACACTACACAAATGCAATGAAAATTTAAAAACACACTAACCAAATACGTTATAATATAGGACATCTACATAATTGATATATATTGCTTGATAACAATACTCATTCTGTACACCTGTAAGTTGATATATCGTTGCATGTATTTAAAAGTCCATCTATAAAAACTATCTATTAAACTATAAAAGCTATTTGGACATGATTAAATATGGTTTGATACTAATGAAATCATTAATTCCTGGATAACTGGTGGCGTCAACATATATCTGCCACCTGCTTTCTTTCATAGCCAATAATGCTTTAATATTTCCACCATACGGTGAAGGTCCCACTGTATCAATGATGTTGAATTTAAAATAATGTCTTTCATTACTGTGTGATATATGCCGATATAAGGCATTCTTATTATCCTGAGTTCTAATACTGTATTGATGTTCATAGATGCGTCGTTTAAATTGTCTCTCGGTCTTGCCAATGTAGAATGTGTTGCATTCCACACATGTAGCTAAATAAACCACAAACTTGGTGTTACAATTACCATATCTACTATATACATATGTTTTATTAATATTGTCCAACTTGCATCCCTTATCCTTGTTAATAAATTTGCATTGGTTACACGCTCCGCATTTTTTGGTAGATGTACTTCCTCCAGTCTTCTTAATACCATTAGATTCCAGCAACTTCTTTATATTAAAACCTGTTTTATATACAATATTGGGATGCATACCCACTATCTGTGTTATGTCATCATTGTGTATAACCTGATTCCATCTTTCCTTAATAAATGTTTCAATATTATGAACTATAGATGAATACATTAACACACATACCCTTCGGCTGTGTTCATCTTCAGGGTTGTTAGCTTGTGTTAAAATCACACTACCAAAGTTCCCTAATAGGGACATATACTTTTTGCCCCATTCACTTGTAACATACTTAACTGTGTCATTCAAAAGGTTTACTGGATACCCCCTGATAATGAACATGGATTTGATGAGTTCCAATTCTTTTAACATAATCTCCCTAGTGGAGGACATGCGGGCAGCCCTAATGCATTGCCCTTTGAAAATATTTTTGAACACATGGGGAGGGTGATTACTACTATATACCAAGTAATCATTGGAAAAAGTCTCTTTCCTATAAATACAAGATGTAAACCCATTGTCCCCTTGACTAATATATGTGTCCAAATACGCTATTCCACTAGTACTAATGGAGTGTGTGAAATTGAGAAATTCTGTTGTATTATTAATGTAACTGATGAAATCAGAGATCTTATCTATAGGCCCATCCTACAGCACAAAAAGGTCATCTAAAAACCTGGTATAATGAACAATGTGCTGGTAGTATTCTGATTTGAACAAGTATTCAGATTCTCATTCAAGCATCACCAGGTTTGCAAATATGGGAGCACAAGCTGCTCCCATAGCCACACCCCTGGTTTGTTTGAAAAACTCATTTTCAAACTGGATGTAATTGTGGTCCAAGACCAACCCCATCATGTCAGTAATGAGGCAAATTTTGTCCCAACTCAAACTGGAGCACTTCCTCAAACTACTGCTGAAGTACTCTAAACCCAAATCCCTGGGGATGCAAGAGAATAAGTCGGTTACATCAATAGTAATGAAGATAAGGTCATTTCTCCATACTTGGGATGTTAACTGTCCCAAGAACATCCAAGAATCTTTGATTAAGTGTGGAATATTACTATACACAGGTTTGACCCATTTGTCGATAGCTACACCCAACGGAAAGGTTTTCGCTTTGCTTCCTGAAATGCATTTTACATTGGCAAGACCGAGAGACAATTTAAACGACACATCTATGAACATCAATACAGTATTAGAACTCAGGATAATAAGAATGCCTTATATCGGCATATATCACACAGTAATGAAAGACATTATTTTAAATTCAACATCATTGATACAGTGGGACCATCACCGTATGGTGGAAATATTAAAGCATTATTGGCTATGAAAGAAAGCAGGTGGCAGATATATGTTGACGCCACCAGTTATCCAGGAATTAATGATTTCATTAGTATCAAACCATATTTAATCATGTCCAAATAGCTTTTATAGTTTAATAGATAGTTTTTATAGATGGACTTTTAAATACATGCGATGATATATCAACTTACAGGTGTACAGAATGAGTATTGTTATCAAGCAATATATATCAATTATGTAGATGTCCTATATTATAACGTATTTGGTTAGTGTGTTTTTAAATTTTCATTGCATTTGTGTAGTGTGTTTTTAAATTTAAATTTTCATAGCTTTTTGGCACCAAACTTTGGTATTTAATGAGTGCAGCAACAATTAATTATGTTCTGAAGAAGTCTGCCAGCCAGATGAAAGCGCTTAACTTGTGTTCTGTTGTTGTGTGATATTAAACATTTTACAGTCCGAGCCGAGACATCATTCGTTGTCATTCCTGCACCAGACTGTTCACTATTTTATTTATATTTGGAAGCAACCTATTAGAAATTAAAAGATTTTTGATCCCTGTTCAGATATTATTGAAGCAAAGATTCAAGAATTCTGGGAAACTCATAGGGAGTATAATGGTTCATTCTCTATGAAACAGACCAAATGTCTACATGTACTGCCTTGGTCTGGTTATCAGTCAGGATAAAAAAAAAAAATAAGAAAACTAAAGGATCAATTTGAGCTTCAGGATAGACTTAATGACTTAAGACCCCCCAGCTATATACTTTATTTTGTGATACAGCTCACCGCCCACCCCTTACTTCTGATATAAACCTTATGATAGCCTTACATACAATTGTCTCTGAACCTGCTTTACACTGCACCTCTAAACTACAAAATTAACCTTTTCAGCCCTATGTAAATATCCTTCTATATCCTATATCACTGTTGCAGTATTCTAAACAGAAGGGCTGTCCCACCTAGAGCAGACCATCACTCGGCGAGTATACAAAAGCCTAATGATCTTGTATGCACCGTACATCTAACTTATGCTTCCCTCACAGAACATAGACCATAGTAGGGATGTATGGATACAATTACCCAAAACTTCTTTGCCACCAGTTTGAATGCCATTATTGGTAGTTGGTCTGAATGCCTTATTGCTGAACTGAATGGAATACTTTAAGTGGGATTCTTCTCAAGCACCAGATAGTCAGAGAAGATATTATGAGTTTCTCCGGGTGGGTACTCGTAAACCCTCTGCAGTTCCTTCTGTGTTGGCTGCCATGTTATATACTTTCATTGCTGCTTCCAAGTCTCCTGATTCTCACTCACCTGTTCCTAAGAAACCTGCTAGGTTCTATGATGTTCCTGAGGGTTGTCAATGTTTATTTAAATGTCCTTCTGCTGATCCTGCTGTGGTGTCGGTCTCTTCTGACAAACTTTCTAAACTTTTCCCTCTTCGAAAATTTTGCCTTCTGATAAAGATAGTAGGATAATGGAGAGAATTGGTAAGAAGGCTTACACTGCTTCTACTCTGGCTTATAGGGCTATTACTTACCATACCCACATGACCAGATATGCTATGGCCTTGATTTCTAAGGCCTGTCAGGTTATTTCTGACCTCCCTGATTTTGAAGGCAAATCATCTGACTTATCTTTTTTAGATTTTGCTTATCAAGTGGGTCACCACTCTATGATATTGCTGATGCTTCTTCCAGGGCTGCAGCTTTTTTGTCTGTCATAAGGCATTATTTTTCTTCTCTTTGTCCTCCAATCTGTGCCTGAGGACATTAAGGCCAAGTTGCTGGATGCTGCTGTGGATAATAAACATCTTTTTGGGCCTGCTGCTGACATGTTTAAGTCTCTTCAAGAGAAGGGCAAAGCCTTGCAGGACCTTAAACTTATTTTTATCTCTCCTATTCCCAAGTTCCAGAAGAATTATCATTCTAGAGTTGCTTTTGTTTGCAGGTAATCCTACCAAGCCTCCAAGGGCAAGAAGGGTGGGAGGCAGATCACCTCTGCTAAGGCTTCTCAGATTTCTGTGGTCTAGAAACCTCTTTTATTGGATGAGCCTGCTTCTCTTTGACAATTTGCCCCCCCCCCTTCTTTTAGACAAGGTTCCTTTGTCCCTTTGGCTTTCCCTTTGTCTTCCAAATTGGCTTCTCATCACTTCAGACTCTTGTGTTCTTTCTATCATCCATCAGAGTTACTTCATGGTGTAGAAGTCTCTCCTTCCTTTTGCAGGGATTCCTCAACCTCCTCTAGGCAACTTCCTCATTTGCCAGAGATTCTAGAGTCCCTGTGAACTAAGGAACCTTTCAACCTGTCCCCCCTTCCTAAGTGGGAAAGGGTTTTTATTCCAAGATGTTCCTGGCTCTTTGAAAGCAGGGCACTTGGAGATCTATTCTGGATCTCTCTAGGCTCAACCCCTTTCCCTTCTTTATGGATATTTACTCTTCAAACCCTGTTTCCTCTTTTACTACCTCAGGCTTTTCTGTTGTTTTTGGATCTGAAAAATGCTTAACTTCATATCCCTAGTCACCCTCTCTTCAGTAAGTTTTTAAGTTTCTCTGTGTCTTCATTTTCAGTTTTCTGCTTTGCCCATTGGCCTCTCTATTGCTCCAAAGGTATTCACAAAATGCCTAGCTGCTGTGATTGCCTTCTGCAGGCTACATCACATTCTTTTTTCCTTATGTAGACAAACTGTTGCTTCAGGCACCTTCCCTCAGTCACCTGTTACAGGATCTGAAGTTCACCACCTCTCTTCTTCTAAGTCTGAGGTTTACTATCAACTTCCAAAAGTCCATCCTGACTCCCTGTCAGGATCATGTGTATCTGGGATGCAGGATTCAAACAGTGCCAGTGCTGGCCTCCCTTCTACCTACAAAAGTTTTGTAATTGGCAGTCTTCTTTCAGCCTCTTCTTCCTCTGACTACCATCCCAGCCAGGGAGTTTCTTTGGGGCCTGGGATTTATGGCCTCTTCTATTCCAATGCTGCTCTTGCCACACTGCATATGCGGAATCTTCAATGGTATCTCAAGTCAAGTTTGGCTGCACCATTGTCACCCTGTATATTTCAGTGTACCTCTCCTTCTCTGCCTAAAGAAGGAATTAGAGTGGTGGATTCAACAGTTTGCTCTTAATCCAGGCCTGCCCTTTCAGCTTCAAGTCCCTTCTTAAGAACTGTTCACCAATGCTTCAGACATGGGGTAGTAGGCTTCTGCTTGTCATCTTAAAATTCAGGGTCTCTGCCCCCTCCCCCATTATGTCAAGCCACATCAACATCAAAGATTCTGGCCCTTCAAGCTTTTCACCCTATGTTCTCTCCAGGCCCCTTGAAGGTATACACAGACAGCACTACAGTGATGTGATTTGTCATCAAGCAGAGAGGCACAAAATCTTACATCCTCTGCAGTATGACTCTTCAGGCTTAGGAGGTGACTCTCAGTTATCAGTTAACTCTTCAGGCAATATACTTTCATTCAGAGCACAATCTAGTGGCAGACTCTCTGAGCAGGTCCAAAAAACAGGCTCCCAAATGGATGCTTCATAGAGACATGTTTCTAGACTTTTTCCATCGGTGGGGTATTCCTATGGTAGATCTTTTTGCCTCCCCTCTGAATAGTCAGCTTCCTCTCTTCTGTTACAAAGTGCAATGCAATCTGGCAATCTGAAAGATGGACTCACTTTGTTTTCCTTGGAAGGGGATATTTCTTTATGCTTTCTCTCCTCTTCGTCTACTTCCAAGAGTCCTGCAGAAGATTCAGCTGAACTCCCCAAAAATCTTGCTAGTGACTCCCTTTTTGGCAAGACAGCACAGGTTCCCCCTCTTATTGCACCTAGCCTGGAGCAATCACAAGTTACCTTACCTGCTGGATCTTCTCACACAGGACAAGGAATCACTCATCCATTCTCGCTTGTCCACTCTTCAACTGACACTGTAGGTGATAGGGTTATGACGCTTTCAGGCGCTTCCTTTCTGAGGAAGTCCTCTTAGTTTTACAGGAGGCAAGGAAATCCTCAACCAAAAAATCTTATATGTCCAAATCGAAAATATTTTCTCTCTGGTGCCATACATATAGCCAGGACCCTTTTTCAGTGGGGGTTGTCTGGTCCTGTCTTATTTGTGTGAGTTGCTCCAGTCTGCCTTGGTTTATTCTTCTGTGAAGGGCCAGTTTGTCTGCCATTTCTGCTTGTTTGCCTTTGAATTCTCCTTTGACTTCTTGTTTTGAGGTCAAACAATTTCTTAAAGGTGTCCTGCATATTAGGCCTCCAAGAAAACCTATTCCTACTCCTTGGGACCTTAGTTTTGTTTTGGAAAAATTGACTCAGGCTCCTTTTGAGCCTGAAGTTTCAGCTTCTCTGCAACACAGTACCTGGATGACTGTCTTTTTGCATGCTGTTACTTCTGTTCATATGTTTTTTGAGCTCCAGGCTCTTATAGCCATTCCTTCTTTTTTGGTTTTTCACAGGTACAAGGTGTCCATTCACACTAATCCTTCTTTCATGCCCAAGGTAGTAAATGAGTTGTTCTTGAATCAGTTGGTACAATTCCCTTCCTTCTTTCCTTCTCCTCAGTCTGCTAGTGAGAGGGTCCTGCATACCTTGGATTTGCACAGACAGTCCAGGTGCTCTATGGATAAAACTAAGGCTATCGATGAGTCTGATCAGCTTTTTGTTTCCTTTCATCCCAGGCCATTAGGTTTGTCTGCTTCTAAGCAAACCATCTCCTCCTGGATATCTAAGGCAATTTCATTTTGTTATATTTTTCATGGCGAATCTCTGTCTTTCTTCTGTTGCAGCTCATTTCACTAGGGCAGGTGCCTCATTTGGTGCCTTCTTCAAGGGGATGGACACCAATTACATCCTTGAAGCTGCTACTTGGTGTTCAGTGGATACTTTTAATAAGAATTATAAGTTGGATATGGTTTCTAGGGTCAGAGCATGTTTTGTTGAGGGCTCTTTTCAGCCTTCCACCTCGCATTCTGTTTCTTGAGCTTTTTTATTCTCCCCTCTGTTTAGAATACTGCAACGCTGATATAGATGGACATAGTATAGTTGTGTAAAATCTTACCATAACAGTCAATGTCCTTCTCTTCACTGTTTCAGTATTCATTCCCTCCCCTCAACCCCCTCTTGTTTGTTCTGTTTTTTGTGTTAAATTCCCTACTGGTTGAAGGTTTCCTCTTTTTCTTCTGCAATTTTTAAGTGATGTGCAGGGACTCCTTTGTCCTATGGCAACTCTTCTCTTTTGAGGCAATTCAGTTCTATGTAGATGCATCCATACATTATTGGCTATAAGTGTGACGTACTGTGTACCCAAGATCATTAGGCTTTTATATATTGGCCGAGTGTAGGGCTGCCCTTGGCAGGAGACCCCTTCTATTTTGAATACTGCAACAAAGAAGAGAAGGAATCTACTGTTATGGTAAGAGTTTGCACAACTGTACTTTCTTCTCCCACCTCCATTTCTCTGAATGTCTAAGTACTAATGACATGATGATCTTTTAACTATCTGGCAAATCCATAAATACACCTCTTCAAATGCTCAATCTTCCAAATCTTCTAATGCATAAGTAACTTTTATACTGTTAAAGTATTTCTAATTTCATATGAATGTAAACTAATTAGCAAATATATGTGTGTAGTTGTTAATATATATTATTTAATGTCTGTTTAAAAATGTCTGTAATATGATGAAGGTTTCCTCTTGACTAAATCCAATTAGACAAGCACGGTAAACAAAAGCAACATAAATAAAACTAATATACAGGAGATTAAAGCCAAACACAATGCACAAATTCGTGCAATCAAAGCCTTCAGTTGTTGCATTTGATTACAGAAAGAATATTTATACCCATGCAGAACAAGGAGGAAGCTTTTTCCTCATGGCAATCACTCAAATTTCACACATCAAATCTTAGTAGATGAAAGAATTTATATAAACACCTGAAATATACGTTAGTCCTTTACCTACCTTTATGATAAAGTATAGTGTACAGTACTAGAGTTTTTTTTTTTCTGGTGGGTAAACAAAACTTTATACTGATCTCATGATCCAGTCCTTGAACCATCCCATCATTGAGGTTAATACACAGATGATTCGAGAGAACATATCTTCACTGAGAGGTAAGAAGATAACTTGCTTCGGTGCACTCCGAATGTTATTAAACAACTTTTCATGTTTTATCGCCATATTTACTACAATTAATTAACAGTCTTGTATTCATTAGGGGAATTCTGGATTAATTTCTCCCTTGCAAATATAGTCCTTATCCTAAAATCAAACAATGATCTGACTGACGGGAAAATGATCTTTTACTGTACTTTTAAATGTCAAATCCAGAATTATCGCAAAACTTAAAAAAAAATAGTATACCATGCAGTGTTTTTACAAGTGGATATTTAAAAATCAGTTTTGTTTTGTACCTGGGAGAACAATAATGACTCTGGTATTCATGTTTTATAGGCTGTTATTCATGTTTTATAGGCTGTTATCTTATATGTAAACTCACAAACATTACAAAGACAGGAGGATACAGACTTCCATGCAACTGATGCTTTTGAAGCCCCTAACACTGTAGATTGTCACTATTTATTCATATTATACTGCAAAGGCGTAATCTTCCAGAAGACTTCATTACACTAGCTACAGCTTTATTTTGTTCTATTCCTTACTATTTTTATATAAAAGGTTCACTAGCTGTTACAAAAAACAATCCAAATGGGTGCATCAGGGCACTCTTCTGTCTCTTCTTTCTTTCTGTTTGCCTTGTTTGTTTGTTTCTGTTGGTTTCTTTATAGCAAAGGTAAGATGGCAGGTGGCAGTAATATCTCTTTAAGACAGGAAAGACCTAGCTCCTGCTGGTCTCTGCAAACTAACATTGGCAATGTGAAAACTCATCTCAGAGCCACTGGCAGCCAGAGCAGATTCTAGAGTACAGATATGTCATAGTAAGGTAAGCCCACCAGGCTGTGCAACCCGGAACCTGGAGATGGTAGTGCAGACTGCAGTCCAGAAACTAAAAGTATGATGAGCATCAGTTAATAGTTTCAGATGTCACACTGAGGACTTACAGGCATTCAAGATTATTTGCTGTTGTACCTCCATTGACATTTATGTAGACTATATTTGAAGGAAGTTAATGACTGACATTTTGATTGATATGAAAAGCTAATTCCGCAGGCTTGGAATTTGTTATGTAATGTATTTGTCATATTTTTCTATTATTTGTACATATCATTAGTATTAGGTTCCCTGATTCAGTGTCAGCTCTTGTAGCTGTGCATTCCATTTGCACACTTTCAAAAAAAAATGGTACCTGACACTACCTTAAATAGCAGGTAAAGGGGAGCTATAAGAAATATACTAGAAACAGAATACTATGACAATTGCTGCATTCCTTTTGCATAACTAAGGTTTTCTAACTCTATAAATGTCTGTAGCAGTGAATCAGTATTCTTTTTGTACCCGCTTCACTTGGCTTATTTGAAGGATGGAATACACAGTATTGTACTCAATAGCAGGATGGATCGCTGAGGTATAAAGTGGTACACTGATTTCCTTGATTATACATGCCCTTCAGAATTACCCGGGGTAAAGAAGAATTTTTTTTCTGGCACTGGAGGATATACACTACATAAAGTATAAATTATTTTTAGCACTATCTTTATGTATTATATGATGACAACATTTTTATGATCTGGCCAATTATTTTGTAATCATAATGTATGTCTTTTTTAATTTCTCCAAGACTTTTGGATTTCGAATAATATGACAGGAATAGACCCCATTCCCAAGTCAAAATATGATTAAAGTTCATGAAATTAATATTGTTTCAATCTTTGATGTTAGCCAGAAGTGGTCTTCCCAATGCCCCCAATGTGCCCAGTAATGATTCATTCTGCAATTTGTACAGAGTTACATGAATCAGTAACATATCTAAGTATGATTGTAAATCCTTTTTTATAAGGCCTGTTGCTCCTACTACTACTGGAACTGTCTGGGTAGTCTTCTTCCACATTGCCCTCAATTCTGCTTGCAAATCCTGTTATTTTGACTTTGTGTCTCTCTGTATGCAAGATACTGTAGTCCCTGGGTATAGCAATTTCAATGATTAATGCTACTTTTGTCTTCTTTTCACAGACTACTGTATCTGGTTTTCTTGCATCTATTTTTTGAACTGTTGGTAATGGATGATCCCATGTGATATAAACTTCATTGTTTTCTGTGCTGCTTTGCAGGTCATGTTTCCAGTGTTTTTCAGCTACTTCAGTATTATAATGTTTGCACAATCCCCAGTGCAACAGTCTTACCAGATTATTATGCTTTTCAATATATAGTCCTTCTGCCATTAATGCATCACAACCAGCAACAAGATGTGTAACTGGGGTCTATATCATTTAATTGAACAATCATTTTAGCAAATACCTTTTGACTGAACCCTTTACATCGAAGCTCCTTTTCATCGAAGTCTTTAAATTGAACCCTCTAACTTGGCCAGCAAACAAAACTAAAACAGTGATGTCATTAAACTACTCCTACAAACCGGAACACTTAAAAACTTTAAAAATAATTTTAACATATAAAATTTAATAGGTTCATAGGTTCATAGGTGTTTACTAGGCTAACGACCACAAGGGCCTTTTTAAGCCTAGCCATGCATCCCTAATGTAAATATATATATATATATATATATATATATATATATATATATATATATATATGTGTGTGTGTGTGTGTATATATATATATATATATATATATATATATATATATATATATATATATATATATATTTTTTTTTTTTAAGAATTACTGACATAAAAATAACTTACACTACTATTATTTTTAATTTAAAATAACCTACAGCTTATATGACTATACTTCTGGGCAGACCAGTCTATTCAAAAGTAGGCATCGCTTAAAATTAAAAATTAAATAAGGAGTACTTTAAAACCTTCACTTTTTCAGGGGGACTGCACCCCCCCCTGCACTCACCCACGCGGGGGACTTCAACCCTCACATCCCCCAAAAATTAAATATACCAACTCTGAGATTGCACTGTGTTGATGAAAAAGGTAAAGTAGAGATAGGCTATGAATATTTATGCTACCATCAGTATGAATATTAATGAACTTTTATTGACTGCTGAATGGTGAGCGGGGTTTAGGTGGGACTTGCTACTGTGGATAATATGTTCTGGGTGTTGGCCAACAAAATTAATTTGACAAAATACAATTCGACAATTTAAGACTTCGATGGAAAGGAGATATAAAGGGTCTGATCAAAAGGTATTCACTAAAATGATAATTAGATTAAATGATATAGACCCATGCAACTGTTTCCAGTCATGTTTTACAAATTCTACACTTCTCTATTTCTCCCATATGTCCAATGGACTTTATTAACCATCGTTTATGTAGTCCACTGTTTTGGGCCACCAATATTAACCTTTCGTCTTTTGGTTTAAATTCACCTCTCCTTAACCATTCCTATGTTTGATCCTGACCAACATGAGTTTTTTCCAAGAGTTTTCTATACTTGCAACTATATTTATGCATTTTCAACATTTCTTGTGTTCTCATCTGATCCTTCACCTTAGCTTCTTTCTTTTGTTTTTTGGAACATTCAGTTGCTAAATGATTTTTATCTACTTCTAGTTTGATTTCCATTCCCACTTGACACCAATATGTTTCTGTTAAACTAAGCAAGGAAGTCATCTTAGACTTAATCTCTTCATGTAGGAAATAACTCAGCCCTTTTGTCTTTATTAATTTATCCAGATTTCATCAGAGTAAACAAATTGAACTGATAACACATCCTTTAAAAGCATCCATAACCAATAAAAATTATATTAAAATGCTATGCATACATTAACCACCTGATGTACTTAAAACAACAGTGATAAAACAAGTATTGCCCATTATAAAGGTTTATACTGATTTTCAACTCAGTCAAGTGCAAAGAATAAATATGTATGTAAATGTGTAAGATAAATATAAATGTATAATCCACAAAAACATTAATCAGTTAACCAATAGAATAAAACATCCATAACTAACTCATGTAAATCATTTAAATACAAACTAGTCTAAATTTCAACACACTGCTTAGGGAAGTTACATCACTGAGACCTGGTACCACTGTGACATTAAGTGCAATTTGCCAACTTAGTTTCCATATTTCTAAAAATGTATCAATATCCCTACATAACGGAAAATTAATAATCTTGTCTATAATAAAAAATGAAAACTTCTTAAAATTTTGACAAGTCATGGAATGTCCAAAGAGAGCATTGGTATTCTTCTATCTCTTAATATCATAATAATGCTCTCTAATCCTGTCCTTTAATTTCTGAATAGTTTTTCCCACAAAGAAGGCATCGCAGGTTCCACAGCTAGCTATGTGCACCACGTGTAGTACTATAATTACACTTTCCCAGGATACCTAATATTCGTGCATAGTTTTTAAGTACAGTACATGGGCCCTAATGAATGTACCTACACACACTACAGAAACCAGACTTCAGCATCCTACTGGGGGGTAAACTGTGTCTTGGCTGAGTATAACTCCAAAATAGTTTTGCTATTTCTGTCACTCCTGAGATTTGATGAAAATATTCCCCTTCAAAATATAAAAAAATTGTTATGAAGTTGAAAATCAATATAAATATTTTATTTTGGGCAATACTTGTTTTATTGTTGTTATTTTAAGTATAATGTTGTTAATGTATGCATTACATTTTAATGAATTATTGGATTTTGATTTTTATTGGTTAGGGGTTGTTTTAAAGGATGTCAAAAGTTCAATTTATTTAGTCTGATGAAGTCTGGATTAATTAAGACAAAAGCACTCAGTTGTTTCCCACATTGTATTGTGTTTTTTAGGTGGTTCCGTTTTTTTTTTTTTTCAGTTGTTTAGTGTTATATTTTTTTTATTCTCCTCATGTTTAAAATTTTCACTACATTTGGATCTTGTGAGGTCAGCAGATATGTATGCAGTCCCATGAGTGCAGATCTATACATGTAATCAGTTTCAAGGAGGCCCATACCTCCTTCAGAATGAGAAATATATAATCTTGGTATGCAGTGATGATTATAAATCATTTGATGAAAATGAAGCTTCCTTCTTCTTTTCCAGTTCAACCTATTCAACATCTTTTGGAGCCAGTCAGTCACTCCAAAACTGTAAGTTAGGACAGGAAGAGCAAGCTGGTTTATAGCTTGGAAAATGTTCCTAGATGTCAATGCTGTTTTCAGTATACATCTAAGTCTTCTAAAATATTCCTTACTAAGATTTATTCACATTTGTTCTTGTTTTATTATTGATCCTGCATAAATTCCCAAATTTTTATACACTCCATCTTGCTCAAGTTCTTTTATCTCACATTCCTTTCCTAAACTGTGTTTTCTTGGTGCTTCAGCTTCCCTGCTTTAAAGGTTGCTTTTTCACATTTATCAAGACCAAATGACATTCTTATATCATCTGAAAAAGTTTTGACTACTTTCAGTTGTGCTTTCAGTTCATAATCTGATGAACTATATAGTTTTAAATCATCTACAAAAGCAAATGGGAAGTCTTTACACTTTGCTGTATTCTGGGAGCCAAATTGTAGCCATGACTTAATCTATTAAGTAGACAACTTGGTTAAGGGCAAGGCAAAAGAGCAGCAGTGACTGAGAGTCACTTTGGAATATCCCCCTTTGGATTTTTATCCCTGGAATAATAGTTTGTCTTTTATCATGGCTTAACTGCAAAGTGGTTTGCCACTGTTTCATGGTCGCTGTAATGTAATGAATCAGTGTAGGGTATATTTTATACATTTTTAAGCACACTTTATCCATGAATGTGGGATACTGTCAAATGCTTGTTTGTAGTCTATCCATTCCATACTTAGATTCTTTCCCTTTTTATAGTTCTCCATTATGACTTTATTTAACAGCAAATGATCCTTTTTTCCATGTGATTTTCTTTTGTTACCATTTTGTTCTATTGCCATGATTGAATTTTGTTCTAAACGACTATAAACTCTGTCAGCATCAATCCAGTGTATAGTTTATACATTGTTGGAAGGCAAGTTATTGGTCTATAGTTTTTCAAATAGCTGGTAGGTTCACACTTCAGTAGTAGTGTTGTCTTTCTTGTTGTTAACCAGGCTGGTGTCTGTTCAGGGTGCGCATATAAAAAGTTGAGACTCATGGCTAAATCTTCACATAAAGATACTTTTAGCCAGAAATTAGGCACTGCATCTAGGCCTGGGGTTTTCCAGTTAGGAGCTTTTCTTAACTTTGTTTCAATCTCTCTGGCTTTTACTTCATCCCATTTCATATACTGTACATTTGAGCTTCTTAATATTTCTTTTACTTTGTCTATCTTTTAGCATCTATGTTATGCTCCTCAGTATCTTCATAGATATCTAAAAAATGTATATTTATTCTTTTTTTGGTGCTGTTTCAATTCATTTTGCCTTGTTTCCCAGTTCTCTAAAAATCTTTTTGGGTCATTAATAAATTGCTTATTTTGTACTTTCACTTTATATTTATCTGCATATCTTCTAAGTTTATTTGCCTGTGCTAATATGTTTACTTATTATTTGTGGTAATGCACAATAAATCCTGATCTGGTCTGATCCTGCACACTGCTTTTATCATGTCTATCTTTCTGAATATCTTTGTTGATCTGTTCCCTCTGCTATATTCTTCTAACAGTGACATTTATTGTCTTAATTGCTTTATAGTTGTCTCTATTTGATACTTCCATTATTGCATTTGATTTCTCCTCATCCTTTCTCGTACTACCTTGTGTTTTTGTGGTAAGACTTTAGCTGTTATTAATTTAGCTGCACAGTAATATATCCTATTTACATCTGTTATATCACATGAATCTCCATAGAAATCCTTAATTACTGTGTTCATTTGGTTTGTCAAACTTCTAACTTTTTGAGTTTTATTGAATTTCTGTATTCTATTTCTTTCACTGATCTTGATATGTCTGTCCATTTGTATTAAATCAAGTAACTCTTCTCGTAGATCATTTTCTTTTAACTAAGGGCACATTCTTTTTTCTCCATTTCCTGTGGACATTCTACAGAAAGTGTCAGATCATCTTGCTGCGCCACATTCTGTTCAGTTTCATCCTGTGTCATCCGTTGCTCTGTCATACGGGAACTCACCGGCCTATCACTCCACAACATTGATAGCATTAGAGTTGCCACCGTTTCCTGTTCCTTCCCTTGCTATGCAATTCTAACTGAACTTTTGTACTGGTTTCCTATGGAGGCTCCAAAGTATCTTCATATGGCAACTGATCAGATGTTTCCTGCTTCATTTGGTTTCTCCTGCTGTGATGTTATTTGAGTTAGACTTTCTACACTAAATCCTTTTCTTTGCCAGTAATCCACAACCTCAGTTTCTATTTCTTTAACGTCTTTATTACTAATCCTCTTTTCTACTTTTCTCTCTGTTTTCTTATTTTTTTGTATTGTAAAATTTTCTATGTCTGGAAGTCTTCACCTGGGTCTACTTTAGTAGATTAAAAGCCGAGAAAAAAAGGACAGTAACTGCAGAACACTGACATCCCGGAACACCGACTTCCCACTCCAGATAAGTAACTGCTTGACAACCCTGTTGAACTTTGCCCCTTACCCCCACGGTAGTGCAATCTTGGAGTTGGTATATTTAGTTGAGGGGGTGAAACCCCCCACATATGTGGGTTTACTTTCCTTTGGTTTTACTATTTTTTCAGGATAGCCAAGCGGTTACTTACCTGGAGTGGGAAGTTGGTGTTCTGGGATGTCGATATTCTGAGGTTGTCGGCCTTTACACCTCAGCTATCTGAATGTTGCGTAAGTGAACATTAAATCTACTTAAGTAGATCCCTTTGCCTACACTTCTCTTCAAATATCTTTGGTGCTGCCCTTTTCGTATTGATTAGTTTTGCTTTCTCCTTTGCATAAATATTGCACCCTATTAAATCTCTTTTTCTTTCCAATGTCCATATTTCTTCTTCAGATGTCTCCCTTTTATGTCCTTTTTGCTGTGTCTCATGGTGCTACAAATGCAAACATTAAAACTGAGGTCATATTTTTGTTATTAGATATGCATTTCTGGAGAATATATTACAGAAATAATTATCTTTTATCAAAGTAAATATGCTACCCACTGAACAGCCATCTACGTATTTGATTTTCCAGAGACCATTTCCCACATTCATTTATGAGAATAGTCTAAAAAATAGGCCTTGGTACAAAATCATAATACAGAGCTCTGTGAGGCATTACTTTCAGTTGCTGTTGAGGTAGGTAACATTTCTCTCTGAGTCATGTCATATTGAAAAAAACTATGCATGAAAAGCTCAAAGTGTAGAAAACACAACATTATCTTCTGATGAAATGAGGAATGAGATCATTGGCTTATTGTTTTATATATTTACACACATATTTTTGTTTTTATGATAATAAAATAAAGTATTTACTATGTCTTAAAATAAATAACTTATTTTATTATCATAAAAACAAATCAAATCTGAATAAGGTATTTACTTTGTCTTAAAATATAGGCTGCTGTGGTGCAGCGGTTAGCGTTGCGCCTCACAGCAAGAGGTTCTCCCGTTCGATTCTCCGCTGGAGCACCTTCTTTGTGGCATCTGCATGTCCTCCCTGTGGTCGAGTGATGTTTAAAGATATCCAGGTAGGTGCATGTGTGAATGGGTGTACCTTCTTTGAAGGTTGGGTGTCGGGCTGGCAACTCGGCACTATAAAATTCCACTGCCAGTCATTAGCGGACCGGATTTCCACTGTGGTGACCCCTAACCGGGAAAAGCCAAAAGACTTTACTATGTCTTAAAATATATTTTCTTGCTGCTGTATAACTAACTCAGATATTGTGCATTAATGTTGTGTTATAGTACAATATCTTTTAATATATCATAGCATCTATCTGTTCAGAATCTCCACAGTTCTTTTCTAGAATACATGCTATTTTTTATATTATGATAAACTTTTATTAATATGTATCAGAAAAGTGCAATTTTTTTTCACTGCTGACTTTAAAAAGATTTTGATGAGAATCATTACCTCGAAATCAGAGGTCCAATTTCAGAAGACATTGCTGTCTTTATGTGGAGGGAGTGCCATGGCCTCAGATGCAGGTATTTATACACCTTGAGTTGTTTCTCATGAGTGAGGTTAGAGGCGAGTGGGAGATGGACCGCCATATTTATGCTGCTGCAGCAATATTGTAGGCGTGGTACTGGACCATAGTGATGAAGCAGGTGCTGACAATGTATCATGAAATGTATCTTTATGTAATTCGCAGAGATAAAACGTTTGAACACATGCCTCCTAACCAACCCCCAATATTAACTCTAATCCCAAAATTAACATTAACCATGTCCTTAAATCTAGATCTAAACATAACTTTTTTAACTCATCATCAGTACATATTATAGAATGTCATTCAACTAGCTGTTTGTTATTCACCATGATAATTAGGAAAATTAACTTGACCAAATAGTCTCAACAAAATGTGCCTCATTAACACTATCCTCAGCCAGCTATCATACTCCCTCACTATAAGAAAGGAGCAAATTAAGTCTGTTCACAGTTGAGGCAAAATAAGAGAATGTTGATATGATTTCCTATACTGTGGTCTTCTGCTATGATGCTAGCTTTATTTCTTTGATTATTTTTTTTTATTTTACATGATAACTCAATAGGCATCATACTTAATGTATGTTACAAATATATGCACAAATACACTTGTGAACACACTTACACTCTCACACATACAAGACAGGGCATACAATAGTAACTAGTGATTCACTTAAAGTTATTTTGTGTATGGACAAGACAATTGGCTTTTGGAGCAGTATGTAAAGATTGGAAAAAAGGAATGTAGTCTTAGTATACTAAATATTGAGAAATATATTTGTAATGCCAGGAGATTCAGCTCCATAAGAATATTCAGACCAATAAATTTAATCTAGGTAGAATAGCAAAGTAAATTGGTAATCAGATTAGGAGGTGAAAACATTCTGTAGATCATCACAAATGAAGGAGTTTAATATATTTTGCTACAGAGCAGGTAAGCATATTTAGAAGGCTAACAAAGTGGTGTTGGCAGAGTGCACTTTTGTTAAATCAATTATTGTAGGTGATAAATATAGAAATATGAAATACTTCCCAAAAGTGCTTCATATGTCTTTAGGAAAATAACTACATGGATTTTGTTAAAGGTGGCATACTTTTCTAATCAAGTCATCAGAAAAATATTTAAAACAATGATATTTTATTAATATTTGCAAACTAGTAATATAGAGTTTAATATTAGCAAACATATCAAGAAAATAAATTCTCTTTTTTGTGGTTGTTTGACTAACCCTAATGTAACAGTCTTGAGGTCGGATTCAAAATATTTTTGTTTTAAAGGTGACATCACCATGTTATTTTATTTTTTCACCTTTTGAATTAAAATAAGCATGCCTCTATTATCAATGTTTGTTGTCCTTTTAGTATCCTAACCCATCTTGCCAGGGACTCGGTGCCACATTGTGAACCTTCAAACCTTTTTTCAGCATGAACATCTGATGTTTGTGGGTATTATG